>NC_142581.1:28110000-28122500 GCF_041283825.1 Pyrus communis | reverse complement strand
GTGGGATCAAAAGCATTTCAACTCCTTCAAAGGACATTAATCCCTGCTACCAGGTGAGTTATGGAGAGGATTTCATTGACTTAACCAAGTAATGAGGTTAAAGATCGCCTATTTTTGTTGTCTGGCTGAATAGGACTAGAGATAATTCTTGGAAGTTGATGAGACATTCAGCTGCCAAGGTGGATGAGGATTCCCAATCTACAATTCATCTTAAAAACGAGGAGGAAATTCCTTCTCATGCAATTTTGTCCCTTAATGTCAAGGATCCTCGCACATTAACAGAGAAGGGAAACACTGCAGATGCTCAAGATTTAGGTTCAGCTAGTATACTAGGTGATGTACTAGGAACTGAAGACAAAAAGCATGTTATCTTTGGACGATTTTCAGATGAACCTGCAGGTAGTGGCAAGATCAGAGCAAACAATGTTAGCAGTGGAGTAAGCCCTCCAGTGGAAGAGGCTGTTCTTTGCAAGGAAAAACATGACCAGAATAGGAATTTCTTCTGCCTCGATGATTCAAGTTCAGGGGAACTAAATACTTCCTCCACTTCACAGGGCTCACGATCTTGCCCGATTATGCTTTTGAAGAATAGCAACGGAAGAGGCTTGCATGTTGGGTAAACTCCTTTTTTTCCTGGTTTATTCTTCCATTTAGTGTTATGTGAATTATGCTAATTGCTGCATATTTTATGTACTTGTATTAATGCTTATATGTGGGTTCAGTGGGCACCTTTCTCCTGAGTTGTATGTTCGTACTGTTTGTAAACTGTTAATGTATTTTGTTTCTCATAAAGATATATATATTATAGAGTTCTATGTCTTTTGTATCGGAAACATGAAAGTCGTGGCATAAATGTTCCCACTGACTCTTTGTGCAATAATTGATAACGCGATCTTCGAAGTTCGGAATTTCATGAAAGTACAATGTGACAATCTGTTTTTTTCTGACTCGCCTTAAAATTGCTTCAATGCATCAAACTTTATCATCTGTTCAATTGAGTTTGATATATTTTTAAAGTTACCTTATATGTCTATCTCTTATTGCCTTACAGATGATCTGTTATACTCCCCGTAAGCAGGGTCAAGGCATTTTCGATTTCTCTTGTCTCTAAGGGAGCTCATGCAATGGGGTTGAGAGAGAAGCGCTGGATTTCATGTGAAGTAAGCATTGAAACTTATTATGTATAAATTATAATATTTAATATCAGTTTATCGAACGTTGCATTTAAGTCCCTTTTATTTTCTAGGTGGGGTTACCATATTTTCCTTCAGATTTTCCCGATTGCGATTGCTTATTTATGCCTCAAGGAGACCGAAGCTGCTGCCTCTAATCTTAAAGAGGAACTTCGTCCTCCAGCCATAAGACCTTTGAGGGTTCCCATTTTATCCCCATGGAATAGTATCCGAGTTGCTTTAAACGAAGAATCTAATGCAGTTGGAGATGCTGAAAGTTTTAGGCAGCAACATGGCATCAGAAGCAATTCATCATCTAATTCAGACTCTGGAAATTCTGATGCTACATTAGCCGCCGGTCATGGAAATTCATTTGATGGTTTTATAGCACGGATGAGTTTTTCGCTGACAAATTTCTTGAGTGAAATTCAAGGCTGTCATTTACGTCTGTATCCTTATGTCACTGATAAGGAGACAAGTTTCACGAAGTTTATGAGGGATGAAATCAAGTTTGGTCCAGGCCAAGATCAGTTTACTAGATTTAAGAGGGAGCTGTAATCAAGTATTACTCCATGCTTACAAGGAAGGTTTTCTTGAAGAGGGAGCTGTAATTTGTGCACCTTGACTGACGGACATCACTGTGGACCAGGTAGTCATTTTTTCTTTGATATCCTATAAGCTTATGGTTTATATGATATCCTATAAGCTTATGATTGTATTACAACGGTGGTGCTTGAAATTTTCTCGTCTTTTATATACTAGTAGAGGAGATAATGTGACCTATTTACATTACGCCTCTTATTCAGAACCTGCATTAATGAAAACTTTCTGAGATTTAATGTAACCGTTGAAAATTTTAATCATGGGAGTGACTTGAAATTTTGCGGCTATTTTTGAAAGACTTTATACGTATTTTAGAGCACCATTCATGCTGCAGACCAATAATTTTGAAAAATAAGCTTCATGTGTGTGTCTTGCAGGTCAGAGAGTTTCGATGGAGGACTTCAATTGCCTCAATCTGCTGTGGCTTCGTACTTCGCAGAGCAATCTTCTGGTAAGTGGGAACTCCAAATGCCAGAGGACCCTGTTCTTAGAGAAACTTATCGTTCGCCAATAGGCTTCGTCACCACTGGTTTTGTTAGAGGGAGGTTAGTTCACAGCCTCTTGCCACTTTACAGCGACCATCTTTTCTTTATATTTTGCTATGCATTCATGATTTTCCAAATTATTTTTTTATGCAGCAAGAAGCCAGTAGCACAAGCTTTTTGTGAGGCAGTTGTACTCGCTTGTCTCAGAGAGGAACAATGGGATTTGGTGCCAGCTAAACGAAGACGAAAGGAAATATATGTTCTAGTCAGGAATTTGAGATCTTCAGCTTATAGACTTGCTCTTGCCACCATTGTTCTGGAGCATCAGGAAGAAGATGTCGAATTCTTGTGAGCAGCCGCAGAATATGTGGTTGGCTTGCATAGCACCACGAAACAATGTTGTTCAAAATTTACTTTTTACTAAACCAAATAGCTCTAGGAAGCTTCATGTTTTTCGTGTCTCGGCAACATCACAGTCATTTGTCACATAATACATATAACCTTTCATCTTTACAAACACTTAACCTTAGTTTGCGGTTTTTTGATTTCGAAGTAGCGTTAGTTGGCGATATTCTTGTGATCGTTGCCACTAATCTATGTAGTAAACTAAACATAGATTTGTGTAAAGAAGACCATGAACCTGTTCCCCAGTTCTCTGAAAAAATGACCTACCTGCACAATGCCCGTTACTATGAACAAAAAAAAAAATTTAATCAATTCGTGAAGTTCTACCATTACTCTTATCTCCCCCGAAGCTTACAAAATGCGTGTCACGGAACCACGCAGGTAAGATTATATTCGGACAATGACATTACATGATAGACAATGATATAACGACTGTGAGATTAAATGTAAGTTCCAATGCTCAGAGTCGATGAAAAGCATGTGCATTGAAGTGCAAAACATGTTTTGGTACCATAAACAGAAAAATCTATGCCTGCAGACTTACGTGTTGATACAATACCGATTGCATCAATCTGAAAATACTGAAAGCTCGAAAGATCCAACGCTAAAGATTCCCTTTATACAAGTTCAAGAACCGAAAAATATGTCTAAGTTCTAGGGAGCAGTCAATTCACTCGCGGAAACCTTTCGAAGCAAATTCTCAAGCTCGGGGCTTATTTCAATATGCTTTTCCTTCAATCTCTGACGTATCGCAGGTTCCAACTTACCAGCAGCTATGTAAGTCTTAAGCAACAAACAATACTCATTGCAACTGAGATAACCTAGACACTTCAGAATCTTGCAAAATTTCTCAGCACCATCAGCATCCTTCTTGTCCTCAAAATACTTGAGAAATGCAATTTTGGTAGCTGGGGATGGATGCCATTCCCCATCCTTGCTTACCAAAACAGCAGCTCCCAAATGGTTATCAGCCAAATCCACCTTACGGGTGTTCAAGGCGTGAACCATGAGCATTTCCCGAGCCTCGAGGAAAGACCCTTTACCTTTAGTCTTCTTACAGGCATTTGCAAAGATCAATTCTGCTTCTTCGTGCATGCCCTGACTGAGGTACCCGCGTATAGCAACATTTGCCAAACTCGTATCATATTTGGAGCAAATGGACTCCCATTCCTCAAACATTTCTTTCAATTCCTCAATATCGTTTAGCTCACAAAGGGCCTGAAGCATTACAAGATAGCTTTCATTGTTTTTTGCGGGGAAAGATTTCTTGAGTGTTTTTCATACCATTTTGACTCCACTTAGATTAGAAGTGCAGTCATAGCGGCTAGTCAAAAAATGGTACAGCTCACGCCCTTTCAGGGGTTTCACCAGTTTCTCTGCCATCTTAAGGACTTCATTTGCCTTCTTAGCTCTGCCTTTACATGGATGTCAGCCAGGTTACTATAGGCTTACCAATTCCCTTTTTTTCCGTCATGTGTTTTCATTTCATCCAGGAATCTTCCAACTGCTTCAAAATCTTCTAAGGCGGCGTAGCTCTGCATCCATGTTTTATAAGTATGTTTTGCCAGAGGGATGTTTCTCTTCTTCATTTCTTGCACTAAAGGATCCACTTTCTCCGGGTTCTGCTTTCTCATATGCAGAGACATGAGACTGTTAAAGATAAAAGTAAACGAAGTACATCCCAACACGTCCATCGTCGCAAAAAGCGCCAGTGCCTTTTCTTCTATCAGTTCCTTGCAGTAACAGTGCATAAGTGCACTGTAAGTCCAGTAGGCCGCTGACATAATCCTCAGCGGTCTCTATCCCTTTGACCTTGGACATAAGATCCACACGTACGGCATTGTTGGAAAATCAAATCAAAACAGGTTGTTAATGGTTAAAGCAAGCTGTTAGTTTCTTTCCAGGTTGTTTCCAGCAACTACAAAGATCATTGCTCCCTCCATCTCTTAGCCGAAAGCTGATTACAAGACAGCAGTGTGCTGCCATGTGATGTATTAGCCGAAAGAGTGTTGATTGCAAGCTGGAAAGATAGCTGCATATGTGTGCTAGACTGTCCAAAGTTCCTGCATGTGTTTTAAAGGGTGTAAAGATGTTAAACACCCCATTCATTGCATGTGTTGTTGCATTGTTTATTAATTTCTTTTTTATATAAATAGGCCATCTTGCTAAGCTTTAGAGCATCCCATCCGAATCCCATTTCCCATTCATTTAATTTCAGCTTGTAAGCTATTGAGTTTGTAAACTCTCTTTTTTCATATATCTAAGTGCAAGTGTTTTACCAAAACTTGTTGCTTCCCTCCTTTCTCTATTTCTCTATTTCTTTCCTTGTCCAATTTTATTGAGAGTGAAGTGAGAGGTGTGATAGAGTTTGTAAACTTATCACCCACATATTTTGGTATTGAGTTAGCAAACTCTTGTGAATACCAACAATTGGTATCAGAGCCAGAATACTATTCTGGCAGGTGCAGCAGTTATGACGTCCAACTTAGTGCAACTCCAAGTTCCCACATTGAAGAAAGAAAATTATGAAAGATGGTGCATCCAATTCAAAGCATTGTTTGGATCACAGGAGCTATGGGAAGTTGTCAGTAGTGGGTATGTTGTACCCACTGCCGAGCAAGAAGCCGTATATAAGGAACACTCTCAAGGACTTACGAAAGAAGGACCAAAAGGCGTTGTATCTTCTTTATCAAGGATTAGAAGATTCAACGTTCGAGAAGGTTGCAGAAGCAACAACGAGCAAGCAAGTATGAGACATACTCAGTACAATCTACAAAGGAGTAGATCGGGTCAAGAAAGTGAGATTACAGTCACTTCGAGCAGATTTTAAAACTGCTCACATGAATGAAGGAGAGAGCATCTCCGACTATCACTCAAGGCTCATTGTGATAGTAAATCAGATGAGGAGAAATGGCGAGAGACTCGATGAAGTACGAGTTGTGGAGAAGATACTCTGGTCACTCACATCTAAGTTTGAGCATGTGGTGACTGCCATTGAGGAATCCAAGGATTTGGAGGCGATGAGCGCAGAGGAGCTACTAGGATCCCTCATAGTTCACGAGCAACGCATTCAGAAGAATGCAAGCCCCACAACACTAGAGCAAGCTTTGGAGTCAAGGTTGAATATTGACAAACCAAATGGAGGTCGTGGGCAGTGAAACTCACGTCGTGGGAGTTCATCCAACTGTAGCCGAGGACGAGCCCGAGGAAGAGGTCGAGGCTATGCACAAAATCAAGGTCAGTCTCAGGAGTGGAGATCTACTCGAGGAAAGGCGCATATCCAGTGTCACAACTGTAAGCAATATGGACATTATGCCAATGAATGTTCACATAAAAATGCTGAGCATGTCAACATGGCAGAATCAAGTGGAAATACTGATGAAGAACTTACAGTTTTGCTAGCACACCATGATTCCAGTAGCCAACAAGATGTTTGGTATTTGGACTCTGGTGCAAGCAATCACATGTGTGGAAAGAAAGAGTTTTTTGCCGAACTCAAAGATGGGCCTTATGGATCTGTGAGTCTTGGTGACTCCTCAAAGTTGCCAGTTGAAGGCAAAGGGAAGATCAAGATCATCCAGAAGGATGGTAGAGAAGAATACATCTCCGATACCTACTACATACCAGGTATGAAGAGCAACATTCTGAGCATTGGTCAACTGCTCCAGAAAGGGTATGTTATACATATGGAGGATATGTTTCTCACTCTCAGGAATGCAAGAAGAAAGCTTATTGCTCGTGTTCGAATGTCAAAGAACCGGATGTTTCCGTTGAATTTGAACACAAAGATTGGAAGCTGCAACATCGGTGTAATGGAAGATGAGTCATGGAAATGGCATCTTCGATTTGGCCATCTTCATTTCAATGGCCTAAAGTTGCTGTCAAGTGCAGGAATGGTTCGTGGTCTACCCCAAATTGAAGCCACACGCCAAGTATGTGAAGGTTGTGTGCTTGGCAAGCAAGCACGACTATCGTTCCCTGTTGGTGATACATGGAGAGCAAAGGCACCACTGCAGTTGGTGCACACAGATATATGTGGTCCATTGGATCCCATGTCTTATGGAGGTAATAGGTATTTTATTACCTTCATTGATGATTTCAGTAGAAAGACTTGGGTCTATTTTCTCAAGGAGAAGTCAGCTGCCCAAAAAAATTTCAAGGAGTTCAAGGCACTCACAGAGGCTGAAAGTAACCACAAGCTTGTGGCTGTGAGATCAGATAGAGGTGGAGAGTACACCTCCAATGCTTTCCAAGCATACTGCAAGGAGCAAGGAATTAAGCATCAACTTACTGCTGCCTATACCCCACAGCAAAATGGGATAGCTGAAAGAAAAAATCGAACCATCCTTGACATGACAAGGTCCATGCTTAAGGAGAAGAATTTGCCAAAAGAGTTATGGGCAGAAGCTGTAGCTTGTTCGATTTATTTGTTGAATCGATGTCCAACAAAGAGTGTCAAGAGGATGACACCACAAGAGGCTTGGAGTGGATACAAGCCGAATGTTACACACCTAAGAATTTTTGGGTGTGTTGCATATGCTCAAGTTCCAGAAGCCAAGAGGAGGAAACTTGATGATAGAGGTGAGAAGTGTGTGTTTGTGGGCTATAGTGAAGAGTCCAAGGCATACAAGCTCTACAACCCACTAACTGGCAAACTAGTGTTTAGTAGAGATGTCATCTTCAGTGAGGAAGAGACATGGAAGTGGAACAACAAAGAAGTTAGTAAAGAGAAGATCGTCTCCGCTGATTTTGAAGAACCAGAAGTTGTACCACCTATTGAGCAACAGCCTGCTCAAACAATCACAACAACTCCAGTGCACAGAATTGCAAGGAGTGGTCCTACATCTAGTGAGGAAAGCAGCTCCTCAACTCCAGTGAGGTTAAGGAGTCTCACAGAGATTTATGGACAAGAAGAAGAAGAAGAAACCAAATTTTTCTGCTTCTATGCAGACCATGAGCCTCTCTCATTCAATGAAGCTGTGGAAGATGATTGTTGGAAGAAAGCCATGGAAGAAGAGATCCATGCCATCGAGAAGAATGACACTTGGGAGTTAACAAAGCTCCCACCAAATCAGAAGGCTATTGGTGTCAAGTGGGTTTACAAGATCAAACGCACTGCAGATGGGAGTGTGGATCGATACAAATCAAGGCTTGTAGCAAAGGGCTACAAACAGACGTATGAAGTGGACTATGATGAAGTCTATGCTCCAGTTGCAAGACTTGACACAGTAAGATTACTAATCTCTCTTGCCGCTCAGTATAAATGGAAAATTTATCAATTAGATGTCAAGTCAGCCTTCCTTAATGGAGTTCTTGAGGAAGAAGTGTACGTGGAACAACCAGAAGGCTTCCAAGTACAGGGAAAAGAAGATAAGGTGTATCGTTTGAAGAAGGCTTTGTATGGCCTCAAGCAAGCACCACGAGCTTGGAACTCAAGGATTGACAACTACCTTCACCAAAATGGATTTCAGAAATGTCCATACAAGCATTCAGTTTACATGAAGAATGGTGCAAAAGGGGAGTTCTTAATATTTGTCTCTATGTAGATGACTTGTTGTTTACAGGAAACAATGAAGCAATGTTCTGTGAGTTCAAGCAATTCATGTTCAGTGAATTCGAGATGACTGACAATGGATTAATGTCATACTTTCTTGGCATAGAAGTGAAGCAAGGAAGTGATGGTATCTACATTTCTCAACAAAAGTACATGAGAGATATATTAGAGAAATTCAATATGGACAAGTGCAATATTGTCAACACTCCAGTTGCAACTGGATTGAAGCTGTCTAAGGAAGGAGAAGGTGAGTTTGTAAACTCAACCGTGTACAAAAGCTTGGTTGGAAGCCTAAGGTACCTTACAATCACAAGACCTAATATAGTTTATGGTGTTGGACTCGTGAGTCGATACATGGAAACACCAAGGGAGTCTCATTGGCTGGCCGCCAAGAGAATTTTGAGGTATATAAGAGGTACTCTAAACTATGGTCTGTTTTATAATTTTGGTGAAGATGCAAAATTATTTGGTTATTCAGATAGTGATTGGGGAGGTGACCAAGATGAAAGGAAAAGCACAACTGGCTATGTGTTTTTTCTAGGATCAACAGCTTTCTCATGGACTTCAAAGAAGCAATCAATTGTTGCTTTGTCATCATGTGAAGCCGAGTATGTTGCTGTAGCCTCAACCGTGTGTGAGGCAATTTGGTTAAGAAATCTGTTGAAGTCAGTGTGTCATCCACAAATGGAATCGATTGTGATTCATGTGGATAACATCTCAGCTATCAAGCTTGCTAGGAATCCAGTCCAACATGGAAGGAGCAAGCACATCGATACCAGGTTCCATTTTCTGAGGGACCATGTGAAGCAAAAGACAATCGAACTTGTCTATTGTCACACCAAGGAACAAGTGGCTGACATATTCACAAAGCCACTGCCAGTTGAGCCATTCAAGTTGCTACGTGAAATGATAGGCATAAAGGCGTTTTAATTTGAGGAGGTGTGTTGGAAAATCAAATCAAAACAGGTTGTTAATGGTTAAAGCAAGCTGTTAGTTTCTTTCCAGGTTGTTTCCAGCAACTACAAAGATCATTGCTCCCTCCATCTGTTAGCCGAAAGATGATTACAAGACAGCAGTGTGCTGCCATGTGATGTATTAGCCGAAAGAGTGTTGATTACAAGCTGGAAAGATAGCTGCATATGTGTGCTAGACTGTCCAAAGTTCCTGCATGTGTTTTAAAGGGTGTAAAGATGTTAAACACCCCATTCATTGCATGTGTTGTTGCATTGTTTATTAATTTCTGTTTTGTATAAATAGGCCATCTTGCTAAGCTTTAGAGCATCCCATCCAAATCCCATTTCCCATTCATTTAATTTCAGCTTGTAAGCTATTGAGTTTGTAAACTCTCTTTTTTCATATATCTAAGTGCAAGTGTTTTACCAAAGCTTGTTGCTTCCCTCCTTTCTCTATTTCTCTATTTCTCTATTTCTCTATTTCTCTATTTCTCTATTTCTCTATTTCTTTCCTTGTCCAATTTTATTGAGAGTGAAGTGAGAGGTGTGATAGAGTTTGTAAACTTATCACCTACATATTTTGGTATTGAGTTAGCAAACTCTTGTGAATACCAACAGGCATATAGTCTGATTTCAAGTACTCCATTTTCCTAAAATACATCCATTCCATTGTCTGCACCAACAACTGGATCAACAACAGAACATATTACTACTTACTAACTTGAAATATGTGAACCACTAAGCAATGCAAGACAAATACTAGATCAAATTGAACTCGAAGCACGAGTAATCACCCTTCCTCCGCGGATGATGCTGCCAGTATTGACGGGCCTCGTGACAACTTGGTAAATGCTTCTGATTGTAGTCGGGACTCAAAAGCGGTTGGCAGTATGATGGTTGTACAGTCATCAAAGATCGAGTTACAACGAGGAACAACTGCCCAGTTGAATTGAGATACCGGAACTGGATCTTCTGAGAACCCATCTTCATCTCATCTTAGTAAGAGTGAAATGTAAAAATGGCACCGAAAGTAGACCTGGCACTTTAAACCCGACCCGACCCGACCCGTTAAAATGAGTA
This sequence comes from Pyrus communis, assembly GCF_041283825.1. NCBI lineage: Eukaryota > Viridiplantae > Streptophyta > Magnoliopsida > Rosales > Rosaceae > Pyrus > Pyrus communis. The sequence goes on along the minus strand of NC_142581.1, from coordinate 28,112,248 downwards.
TTCGGGTGAGCGTTTAACGGGTCGGATGGTTAACAGATCAGCCCGTTAATCACCCGTTACATAACGGGTCATTTTGGATGAACCCGCGAAACCCGTTAACCACCAATTAACACCCGTTATTGAGAGCTTTTGTGTAATTTCAATAGTCAATAATGAAACCCTCAACTTTGTCTACTCTCTGAGAAGGAGGTGAAGTTCACTGCAGCTTGGCTTCAAGATCTGCTTGTTGTGGGGTATATTCAGCCGAGGCAGAAGGTCATGAATTTGGATAAGCCAAGAACAATCATTGGCCATGCAAGCCGGAAGGAATTTAATCCTCAAAAACTACCTTCTGTGCATCAGAGACGGTGAATTATGAGATAAGGAATTTGATTCGATGGAGGAAGTTTTTTGGCAATGTTGTTATGATCTTGTTTGTCAGCGGGCCTATGGAACGAACTGCCTTGAAGTGGAGATTGCTCTATGGAAGGGTATTTAAATAAATAAATAAATTGTTAATAGGTTGGATGATCCGTTAACTTAACAGGTTGAATTCGGATGACCCGTTAAATTAATGGGTCGGGTCTAAACCCAGTAAACCCTACCCGTTTACAAGTCTAGCTAAAAGCATTAACAGCAGCGATGAGGTGATCGACGAGCTAGTTGTCAATGGCATCAATATATACGCGTGCTTAGGGAAGCTGTTCAGTGGAGACTTCTGTGGCCTTCTGACAAGTGTGGCATCCAACAAAGGAGCTAAAATATAGGCGATTCAAATAACGGTAAGGTTTTTATTTGTGTACATACAATTCCATTGAAGTAATTTTGTTCATTCACCTGATTTATTGAGCCAATGCACATCTGAATCGAATCTTAACAACCAGTACATATCTGAATCTAGTGATTTGTGCATCACCAACATCAATTTGAATTAAACGGGGTAATAGTTTAGAGCACTCGTTGTTACTATGGGGTCATGCGGGATTCATTCTCAAGACCGATCACTTTATGGTTACAGAGAAAGTATTAAGCTGTGCACGCGAAAGTTGAGGTAACTTTCTTCTCACCGTTATCAATGCATTCCACCCCGGTCTCTCTCCCACTAGGATCGCTACACCCCACTCCAGCGAAACCTATGCTCCAGTGCCAAGGCGATCTGTCACGTTGGATCATTGTATCTTCACTACTTGATAGGACATCCTCCTTATCCTTATTTTGCTTCTCGTACACAAACTGGACTCCAATCTCCTTTGTGAGGAAACCGTCTTGCGGGATTCATTCTCAAGATCGATCACTTCATTGTTACAGAGAAAATATTGAGCCGCGCATGCGACAGTTGAAGTAACTTTCTTCTCACTGTTATGGATGAACTCCACCCCGGTCTCTCTTATACACAAACTGGACCCCAATCTCCTTTGTGAGGAAACCGTCCTGCTCTTCGATTTCAAAACACACTTCTTCCCCGCATTCCAATTCATTGTTCCCCCATAATCCAATGGCTTAGCCATAACATATCTTCGTTCATCTCCTTCCATTCAACCACATTCGACAGTCTTAAGTTCCACTTAAGGCCCTTTGTCTCATTCCTAATTTCAAGCGAACGGTGATGATGGCCGTGTGCAATCTCAAGGCTTCGATCCGATTTCCGTGCATACAATATACATACATTTAAACCTACGATCTTGATGTTAATATGTGAAGGAACAGTAATAGAGAACACAGTGTTACCCATGCTCCTGTAATTGAACTGATCTGGAATCTTGCTCTCATGATAAAAAATGCTAAATATGCCGCATCCATATAATCCGTGCAGTTTCATGGTGATATTGTAATTACAATCTAATCGTTTACGCCATAGAGATCATATTATAAGCACTTGTACATAGTAGAGAGAGAGAGAGAGAGAGAGAAAGAGAGAACCTCGCATCGGCTTCTCCAATAGTTGTTCCATTGGACCTCAATGCCACCGTTGGTTTTCAAATCGAGTAGATCGATATCTTTGAGGAGTTTTATGTGACAGCAACTCAATGTTAGCGTATTGAACAGCCTCGTAACATCAACTAGTTTCCCAAAATACCATAAATCTGAGTCCAATAATATGTCGCAAGAGCAGGGATCGGGGGCCGGTGATATGTCCAAGTTCGGTAAATTTGTTATTCTTTTCAATGATCTGCAAAATCTAGCAAACAATCTCTTCAAACTATGTAGGAGCTCTGGAAGCATTGTGAGGTTTCTGCAACCATCTACTTCAAGAGTATGGAGCTTAACA
>NC_142581.1:27992500-28105000 GCF_041283825.1 Pyrus communis | reverse complement strand
TTGTGTGGTAGTAAATAATCTTAGTTTAATTAAGTGTGTGGTGTAGCTTTCATTTGGTTTGCTATAAATACCCAAGTCCCCAAGCATTGTACATCATCCAAGGAAAAACAAAGCCTAGAGCTAAATAAGAAAAGTTTTGCTAATTAGTTTGTTTTGTGAGCTTTCTTTAAAAGTGTGCTCTATTTTCTTCTTCTTGTGATCATTAGAGTTATCTTGGATACTCTTCTTATTCAACAGGAATATCATAACATTGTCTTACGAAAATTCCATATGGAAAGCAGTCCATACCTTCATTAGAAGGGAAACTGAAGGTATATAAATTATGAAGTGTAGAACTTCAAAAATGAGGGGCAAAAATTTTGTGTATGCTAAAGATAGCATACTGCATAAACCTCAGTTTTAAATATGACAACATGATAATGTATTTCAGTGCATATAAATGTAGTTCCACAAATTAGGCTCCATCTGAATGCAATTGGTTTCTCTGCTAGATTGCCATGGACGAAGTATGATGTTTTATTTACCGCTTCTAATGATCTTATTTATGGATTGCAGGAAGAAGTTATCAAGTTAAATGAACAATTTAGCCATTAGAAAAGTTTGGTAAGCTCTTACTGGGATGGCAGAGACAGAGGTCATGGAGTTGGGCGTGGGAATTCCACAAACCAAGGGCTGGTGTCAGTGGGTGTTAATATCAGCAATAAGCATTACTGGGATGTGAGTTCTCTCAACCTTTTGATTAATTTTTTATATTTTGGCTTTTTATATAAGCTATGTAAATGTTTAATTTCCATTTGAAAACTTGGGGAATTCTTTTGTGAATGTTTTTGTTCTGTTTTTTTGTGATTTTGTCATATTCCATACATGTCAAACTTCATTTAGGAAACTGAAACCATAAAGAATAAAGTGATAAACACGCAAAACAGTTCACAATATGAAACCGTTGCTTCACTAAATAAGCAGTACCAACAAAATCATGCTTGTTTTGCTGCAAAAGAATAAAGTAGAAAAAGGGAAACAAAATATTTATTTGTTGTTTTATTTTATGTGGAAAAAACTTGGAAGGAGAAGCGATAGTGAAACGATCATATTTATTTCAAATTTTTAGACAGAAAAATAGTACAGAAACCAACAATGAAGGCACATTCTGAGAAAGTATTGATGAAACCACACGGTACACATACCTGCTTAAACCTTTCCTCCTTTTGCTCAGCCTGTCTTTGGAGTAGATTAGACAAAGGGAAAAATTGTGTTGCGCAGTTTAGAACCTGATATAACAAAAGCATAACATAAAAAAAATAAAATAAAATAAAAATAAAATAAAATAAAATAAAAAATTCCAGAACCTGAAGTGCCTTTTGAAAGCTTGGTCCTACTTTGAAAATCTACAAAGGGAAAAATTGTAAACCCAAATTAAAGCTTCTTCTCTTACTCTAAAGAAAAATGGAAACGTTATATGGAAAAAAATTGAAATTCTGCGTAATCAAAAGTGGATCAAAACTCTAAATAGATTACCTTAACGTGTAGGAGATCGTTGTTAGAATTTGAAAACAATTGAAACTTCATTTTAAAACACAGACTTAATCAATTGATTTACATTTAAATGGAAAGAAAGTAGTGGTTAGTTTTACCTATTGTTTGTTTAGTGCCGCTCAATTTCCAATTTGTATTAAAAGCTTGAATTTTTACTTTCCTTCCATTCCCCTGTGCATAATAGTCCAGTAGCTCTTGTTTACCTACAACAAATTGAAAACCATTTGGGGAAAATAACTAAGCCTTTTGTTATTAGATTCTTGGTAGGCAAAGCAAGAAATTTACACACAACAAAACTATTAAAACTTTAAAACCCAATTCCCAAATTAGGTTCTCGACTGGCTAATGATCATATTGGATATAAATTATCATCCCGAACACTGCAATGCTTGATTTTATTTATTTATTTTTTTTTTTTTTTTTGGAACGTTCTAGTTAATCATTATTTAACTGAAGAATACAATTCGTAGAACAATAATTAGCAGATAAAACTAAAGGGAACAAAATACCAAAATTTGCAGTTAACAACATAGAGCTAAGTGAAAAATACAAAAAATAAGGATAGGAAGGCAACCAAAATGTGACTCTTACCTGGGTTTGGTTATGCTTCTATCAACTGCTGCCCTTAACTAACGAAATAAGCAATCTCTTAACGTAGCACATTTAGTCATCAATCCCTTACACACACACACACACACACAAAGATATTATGTATTACATTCTAATTTTTCTTTACTTCCATTTTCATACTATTTCTTCAAGGGTGTAAACTTACACTAATTCTCCATAATTTTCAGTCAATTCCATTGTAATTAAAATAAATATTGAGTATATACACACTTATAAACACAAAAAATTCAGTTTTCCATACGAAAGCACATACGTCAAATCAATGTTCCTACTGTATTCATTTAATCAAATGAAGCATCAAATATAATAATTAAATTATACCTCTAATTTATAACCTTTTTATTTCGCTTCATCTGCAGCTAAAACCAAAATTTAGACAGTCCCCAATATAATCTATCAAATACCAGATAGCAACACCATGTAAAAGTTATATTGGGTGTCCACACCCACACTTATACTTTACAAATAAATTTGAACTTTGAATCACTTGGGCTTCAAAAATATTTGCACATCAATAGTTGGATAGCATAACATGATAAACTTATTTTGAGCAGGAAAGTGAAAAACTATCTAGCAACACAATCTATCAAGAGATGTAAGTTCTCTATATACATATATATTTATATCAACTTGTCATATTTTATAAAACTAAAAGCATGACAATAAAGGAACCTTGGCTGCCATAAGTCATATCCGGCAACTGCTTCAGCCACCCCCACTGGAATTTAGGGTTGAGTGCATTTCATTCGAAAATCCATCACTATGAAATATGAAAACAAAAAATCAATTCAAATCCAACATATCCAACAACCCAAATATTATAATAATCTAATCAGACAATAAACAATTAGAGATGAAGCTTAATTACCATAAAGAAATGAGGGGTTGTCTGGTAGAAGCTAGTTGAAGCTTCATCAAATATATATAGGATGATCAAACAATCAGAGACTAATCTCGATTACCTTTCCCGTTCCCGGAAAATCACTTCCAGGCCCACTATGAAATATTAGAAGGTCCGTAAACTCATAAGGCTAATATAGTAAATTAAGTCTCCTTCTATCCCTTGCAACGCAAAGCAAAAGAAAGCCCCTCCTTTTCATAATCCCATACAGGGTGAGGTTAACACTTGCAGAGAGGGAAAATGGCTTATCACTTATGCCATATCTATTGTCTAACATACCTTGAACTGCCAACTCCACCATTCCCTAGGCTAGCAGATGCCATACCGACGTCTAATCACTTCACTACTGCAACACAGCAGATGAGGCTACTACCTCCCCTCCTCGTAACACTTCCTGCTCCAACGTCCACTCCCATTCAAGCACCTATCTTTCTATTAAACAACATAAAAATTCAAATTCAAATTTCTTTCCACAAAAGCATTAATTAAAATTAAAATTCATAAAACATAGAAATTGAGCTGAAATTGCTGAAACAAAATTCAAATGAAAAATTTTTAAAATTGCAGAGTCAATTAATTACTTAATTTAGCTCGGATCCACACCAAACTCACTCTAATTTTTTAAATTAAGCACCAAATACAAATACAAATTTAAAAACCACCGCCGATCCTTTGAAATCAATCGGACTCCAACAAAACAATTAATTTTCGGCATTTTCAAACGCAATACATCCAAAATTCAGAAATTGGTTCGGACGACTGACCTGCAAGCGTTTCGGGGAGGCCTGGAAGCAGAGCTCGCACATTTTAAATTCCGCTCCGCTCCTGGAATTTTTTAGATTTGAGTAGAAAATTTGGGAAGGAGAAGAATTTAATCGAGAGAGTGAAAATTCAATCTACTTCAGGATCAAACACTAAAGTACGAAACTTTACCTTTTCCCTTCTCAAATCTGACATCTTCGAGGGCTCCGCCCTACTTTTGATGGTCGTATCTGAGTTCATTTGTGGGTGTCGGCGACTTGCAATGAAGGTGGATCCACGAAATTGAGGTTGGTTCGTGGGCAGGAGGAAAATTCAATATGGGTTCGTGTGGAGGTGCATCGGTGACTGTTGAACGGATTTAACTGAGATGATGAAGAGGAATGGGGTGAGCAGCGCTGGGGCTAGGTTGAGAGAAATGGGAGAAAGAAGTCTCTCGAATTTTGAGAGAAATAAGAGAGAAACAGTGCTAGGGTTGTAGGAAATGAGCTCACAGAGTGAGAAAAGGAAAGGATGGGCGATTTGATGGATGGTTATCGACTGAGTCGGGAGAGAGAAAGATGGAGAGAAAAGGCGGTGGCAATTTTGTAAATAAAGTGAAATTCGGCTCAAACACACGGACAAAATTACCCCCTAACTTTTAAGAATTACCTTCCCAACCCAGCCCAGATCTGATGGTTTTTGTTGTAAATAGCGTGAAATCGAGGGGCAAACAATTGACTGTAGCCCAATGAACAGTCAATTGCTCCTCAGTTTTAGAATAGATAATATGGTTTGGTTAGTTCACCCAAGAAAAAAGAATGTGGATATCGTCATCTTCCTCGCATGCAACGCTCTGGCCCTTTCAGTTGAAACCAAAACGTGTTTCAGGTGCCTAACACAACCTCTCACTACTCATTCACATCATTTGGTTTTTGTTCTGATAAATTTGTATGCTTTCTGGATTCTTTATGGCAGTTTTGGACCTTTTCTTTTCTGAATGTGTGCTTCTCTGGGTTTTTTATGGCAGCTCTGAGGAAAAGCAAGAAAAAGGAAGAACCAGTATTAGAAGATCTTCCCAAAGAGTACTACGATGATGTGAGTGCCTTTATCCTTTAACTTGGCCAAATGGGTGCTCAAATTTCATGTTTTTCTGTGATTATGTGAGTAAATTTTTGTATTTTGTTTTGGGTTTTGCCAAATTCTATGGTGGTATTTATGGGTTTGGTATTGATTTTCAGTTAACAATGACTTTGGGGAAATTGATTGAGTCTGCATTCAATGTAACTTTTCGTGCAATTATATACCGATGAAATTGATTGAGTTTGGTGGGTTTAATGCGTACTGATATAAGTTTATTTGGTTTGGGTTGATCTGAAATTGGTGATTGCATTTTCATAACACGTTGGAATGTGAATTTTCATGCGTTTTGTAATTCTGAGTCTGTGTTTGGATGCTTTAATATGTTGGATTACCTTAGATACTGGCCTTCCGTGACTCCCTTTAATATGTTGGATTACTTTAGAATAGATAATTTATCTGGTCTTCTTACTTTTGTTGGAATGTTGTTACTGTAATCTGTAAATTTTGGATATTTGTTTGTCATGGGTTCTGTAGAATTAGACTCCAGTTGTGTCTTCTCTGGTTTTCTGATTATTTTCTCAATTACGATTATTTCTTACCAATTTCCTTTAAGATTTGTGCATGTGTGTTTGTTAATGCTCTGTTTCTTCGTTTTTACAGGAAATAGAATTGCTCTCTCCCTCTTCTTGGCAACCACGTATGCCCTCTCTCTCTCAAATTCTTTCATTTGGGGTCTAAATGTGATGCCTTATTGCCTAAAATATCATGTTGTTAAATGAGTTATGATATTTTGATTCTCTGCATATTCTGCATAGTGCAAAAAGCAAAATCTCTCTCTCTCTCTCTCTTTTGCTTTTTGTGGCCAAAGATCATGTCGTTTGTGTCATAAATTTGTTTTTGTTACATGGGGTTATGTATATCTTTTGGATAATAAAAAAGTTTGAATCTTTACTAGGTTTCTTTAAATTTCTTTGAATTCTGCTTTGTAAATTTGGTTTAGAAATGTGTAGAATTGCATTTAAGAGGATCATAAGGAAGAGAAGCAGAGATTAGTTCTCAGGCATTCCCTACGTGAGATGACTATGCTTAATTGCTTACTCTCCACTTGCTATGCTACTTTGCTTCTCACTCCTTCAACTGCTCTTTCTCTCTCCCCTCTCTGCTGTGTACTGCCTAATTAGTTATTTACATTTGTTTATTTATCTCTGTAAAGCTTTCATGCTTGGACTTTAAACATATGATTCAATTAGAAACCTTTATAATGTTGATGGTAGTAGAATATTCAACAGATATATATTCAACATTCGGTGGCTCTGGCAAAATCATATAGACTAAGATTTGTTAATATATGGAGGTGAGACGAGCTATTTCATTCCGAACTAAGACCTAAGAATCTTCGCAATTCTTATCCTTTAAATTTTGTATTTTTTTTTAAATATTTATTAATTTTTTGGTGATGCAGATAGATGAACATGTTCAAAGGGAAATCATGAACCATAGATCACTGGACCATCCGAATATCATTCGATCCAAAGAGGTTAGTGATAATAAACTATTTTCATTTTGTATTTTTTTTTAAATATATTTTTTTGGTGATGCAGATGGATGAACATGTTCAAGGGGAAATCATGAACCACAGATCACTGAAGAATCCGAATATCATTCGATTCAAAGAGGTCAGTGATCATAAACTATTTTCGTTTTGTATTTTAAGAGGATGAATTTGGCAAGTTCTGTTTGAATTTTGTATGAGTATCTGCTGGGGTTGGGTGGATGACGACAGAACATGCTAAATTTGGTCTTTGGTGTGCTTAAACTGGTACTGGGGATGGTTGGAACTTTGAACCTGGAATGCAGTAGGACTAAGAGAAATGCCCTACCCACCAGGGCAATCCACCACTTGAAGAATTGTTGTTAAAATAACACTGCTAAAAATATGAGCTTTACTTCCTGCACTTTGTGTCTTATTTATGTATGCAGTTACGCCTGAAATGTGTCATATTCATGCAGTTACGTCTGAAACAGTTGGTTCATGCCGCAACGCGTGGGCTTATTTTCTAGTTGGGCTCAAAAACTTTATTTTTCTTAAAAAGGGGTTTTGAATTCATACTTTATACAGACAAAAACTTGTTTGACATGAAATTTTGTATATTAAATTATTGAAAACAATTTTTTAGGGAAAATTAAAAATAGATAGAAACGAAGCTTAACAACCAATACACATTTGAATCTAGTGATTTGTGCATCACCAACATCAATTTGAATTAAACTGGGTAATAGTTTAGAGCACTGGTTACTATGGGGTCATGCGGGACTCATTCTCAAGATCGATCACTTCATGGTTACAGAGATAGTATCTAACGTTGCAGACGACAGTTGAAATAGATTCCTTCTCACAGTTATGGAAACTTTTCGTACCAGTTCCAAGGCGATGGCGATCTGCAACGTAGGATCATTGCATCTCCACTACTTGATGGGACATCCTCCTTATCCTTATTTTGCTGCTCGTACACAAACTGGACTCCAATCTCCTTTGTGACGAAACCGTCTTGCTTTCTGATTTTAAAACACACTTCTTCCCCGCATTCCAATTCATTGTTCCCCATAATCCAATGGGTTAGCCATAACATATCTTCGTTCATCACTTTCCATTCAACCTCATTCCACGTGCTCAATTTCCACTTAAGGCCCTTTGTCTCATTCCTAAGTTCAAGCGAAGGGTAAAGATGATGGCTTCGATCCGATTGCCGGGCATACAATATACATGCATTCAAACCTACGATCTTGATATTAGGCTGTGAAGGAACAATAATAGAGAAAACAGTGTTACCCATGCTCCTGTAATTGAACCGATCTGGAATCTTGCTCTCATGGACTATTATGCTAAATATGCCGCATTCAAAAGTTCCCTGCAGTTTCATGGTGATGTTGTGATTACAATCTAATCGTTTATGCCATAGAGATCATATTATAAGCACTTGTACATAACAGAGAGAGAGAGAGAGAGAGAGAGAGAGAGAGAGAGAGAGAGAGAGAGAGAGAACCTTGGAGCGCCTTCTTGCACAAAAGTTGTTCCTTAGGACCTCAATGCCACCGTTGGGTTTCAAATCGAATAGATCGATATCTTTGAGGAGTTTTATGTCAAAGCTGCTCAATGGTAGTGTATTGAACAAGCTTGCAACATCAACTAGTTTCCCACAATACCATAAATTTGAGTCCAATAATATGTTGTAATACATTAAACCTATGTCCGACGGTATGTCTTCTGACAAGGGATGCGTGGGCGGTGATATGTGCAAGTTCGGTAAATTTGTTATTCTTTTCAATGATGTGCAACCTTTACCATTCAATTGTTTCAAACCATGTGGGAGCTCTGGAAGCATTGTGAGGTTTCTGCAACCTTCTACTGCAAGAGTGCGAAGCTTATCAAGATTGTTCATGCTCTCTGGTAGGCTTGTAATTGGATTGTTATTCAGATCCAAGTACTCTAACGAAGGCAGCATAGTAAGGGCACTCGGAATCTCTGATAGATTGCAGCAATCCAGACGTAAACTTGTTAAGGAATGCGGTAAACTTGCCAATGAGAAACTGCTTGATTCAATATTTTTTCTCGGCGACACCGACGACCAGATTGAATACCATGATTTAGGTGATAACAGATTGAGCTTCTTCATTTCACAAGCTGTAGATTGTAAGTGATCAGTTGTGGCAGTCGTATTGGCACCAAGCACAAGCTTTGAGCAACCAGAAAGATCAAGATCCCGCACAGATCTCAATATTGGAAGCTTCATGAGATTTTTGCAGCCTCCTAGATTCAAAACAAGAAGTTTCTCTAGGTATCCGATGGATTCATCAACCTCAACCAAATTTATGCAATGTTTAAGAATCAATCTCTCAAGGTTAGGGAGTCCTGAGAAGTCGGGGGTTGTCCTAAGGCCATGTGAATGACTGAGATTAAGAATTTTCAGCCTCGGAAGAAACTGTTTGAATAACAAGTATTAATCAATTTCTAAGAAGATATAATGGACATGTGTGAGAGAAAGAGTGAGAGAGAGAGAGAGAGTTACGTACCCTGATCCCACTCCAAACATGTTGTAGGCTACTATTTCGCATGTCAAGAACAACCAGGTTTTCCAAATAAAAATTTTCTGGTACTGATTTTAAGTGGAATCCTCTCCAAGATAAACATATTAAACTTTTTGGAAATTCTTCGTAGCTTCCCCTGACGTTGACGTTGTTGAGCATGAGAAGTTCAAGATTGTGCATCCTTCTAAACACCTCAGAGTTGAAATCCATCTCATTTGATGCAGAAGCTGAGTTTATGGATGAAAAGCTAACTGGCTTCCAAGAGAAGAAACCAAGCCGACGTCGTCTTGAACAATTTCCATCATAATCTTCATCATGGCATCGTTTTTTATGACATCCAACAAACGTTCTTTTGCTAGCAAGGTTGAGCATGAGGCCCTTAATATTTTCCGTACCCTGCTAACAAATCAGATCATTGAGTAAGTATATGACTAGTACTGGACAACAAATCATAAGTAAAAATACATACACATGAAAAACATAGTTCTTACACTCAATTTTCTCAAAATATTCGAGGCATCTTTCTGCAACACTCTACTACGTTTTCCGGGGTCATCAGGTGATTCCTCACGAATAATTTCCATTGCCATGTTTCTCACCAATTGATGCATGACCAACCTGTTCGGCCATTGAATTTTCACTAGGCATCTGTCAACTAGATTTTCAATCCCAATCCTTGTGTAAAACTCTAAGCTGTCCAACATTGTACTCGTATAATCCATCTTCTTTCCTGTGAAGAAACTGGCTATGTGAAGGAATAAATTTTTGTCATGATCATCTTGTAAAGAATCAAAACTTATCCTCAGAACTTTTTGAATTTTGTCATTAGGGATCACGTCTAACTTCTGCAATGTACTTTGCCATACTTCTACACTTTTTCCGGATAGAGAAGATCCCAGAACTTGAAGAGCTAATGAAAGCCCTCCACAGTGCTGTACCACATGTCTTGAAAGCTCCATGTAACCTTCTTCTGGATGGGATTGTCTGAAGGCATGCCAACTGAAAAGCTCAAGTGATTCGTACTCATTCAGTTCTGGAACCATGAACTTTTCAAAAACATCGTGAGCATTTAACAAATGTTCATGTCGAGTTGTTATGATAATTTTACTTCCTGGATGAAGCCACTCTCGCATTCCGAGAATTGCATTGAGTTGATCTCGGTTGCTCACATCATCAAGAACAATAAGAACTTTTTTATAGCCCACGGCTTGTTTGATCCTGATTGTTCCTTCATCCATATTGTATACTTTCTTTGCTTTCCCCTTTTGGATATCTGAAAGAAGTTTTCTTTGCAAGCCAACAAAACCACTGGGTTGTTCTGAAGATTCTCGTATATCTGCAAGAAAGCTGCTACCTTGAAATCTATCAAAGTTGCGGTTATAAGCGGCTTTCGCGATAGTGCTCTTGCCAATTCCACCCATCCCACAGATGACAGCTAGACCAACATCTTTTGATCGATCTTGTAACCACATGTTTAGGCGTTGCACACGATTATCCATTCCAACTGAAAAGGGAGCGACGTCTAAAGCTGCGTGATCCAGTTTATTTCTAATCTCTTCAACAATATCTTGGATGAACTGCCCCTCATACCTATAATTCATTTGAATTGAAATATACGACGCAGAAATAAGCATGAGAACAAATAAACCAAAATCGATAGGAAAATATAAACCAAAATCGCAGTATATATATAGGAGCATATAAACCAAAATCGAACAACTTCAAGCTTCACTGCCATCTACAATTTTACTTAAGGTTTTTTAGCCAAAATACACAACTCCTAACTTTGGTCCCGAGATTTGAAATCGATAGAATTGGTCCCGAGTTTATCCATATTTTGATCATTTAGTGAAAATCTCCATAAAATAAGGATGAAAAGATAAAAATACCCTCAATTTGGTCAAATCATTTTGGCCTATTGTTTATTAAATTGAGGATAATTTTATTATTTTGATCCTTATTTAACTTAATTTTTCACTCATGGATCAAAATGATTAATGGTAGACAATCTCAGGGACTCCTTATATTGATTTTAAGTCTCAGAGACTAAAGTGATGAGTTATGCAAATCTCAAGATCATTTTGGCTTAAAAAAACCTTTTACTTAATTTAAAAAGGGGTTTTTTTAACTTTAATCTTCAAGAAAATTGAAATTTAAAATAAACCTAATGTTAGATTACATATTGATTATAATCCCTTAATGTATCCTTAAATCAAAATAGTTAATGTGCATTTTATTTAATGTCTCCTATTAAATATTAAAATTTATTATTATACAAATTTTTAATTTATTTTTTGGCCAAAAAATGGTTTTTTAATTTATTAATTTTATTTAGCATTCTTAAAACTTGAAAGACTCAATTAATGTGCCTAAATGTGTGTATCGAAATGTATTATATTTAACTAATGTATTTAAATGTTAGTACTAAAATGTATGTATCGAAATATATGCACCAAAATGTATTATATTAAATTAATGTACCTAAATGTGTGTACCAAAATGTATGCACCGAAATATTAGTACCGAAATATATTATATTTAACTAATGTATTTAAATGTTAGTACCGAAATATGTGCACCAAAATGTATTATATTAAATTAGTGTACCTAAATGTGTGTACCGAAATGTATGCATCGAAATGTTAGTACCGAAATGTTTTATATTGAATTATTGTACCTAAATGTTTGTATCGAAATGTATGTACTGAAATATTTGTACCTAAATGTATGCATTGAAATTGTATTATAATAAACTTAATGTACCTAAATGAAGAAGACAAGTACATCGAAATATATTGTATAACAAAAATTAATTTATCTAAATGTTTACAACAAAATATATTATGATAAATGAAATGAAAATGAAAATTATAGTGAAATAAATTAATACATTAAAAATTAGGAAGAAAAAGAGAAATAATTAAAAAAAATAAAATATAATTAATAAATGAGGTTATTAATATATCGAGTGACAAAAATTAGATTTTGATCTTATTCATGGTTTTAGTCTAAAAATCATCTTTGCCAAGGATTCAAATCTAGTTTTCTATAGGGGTCTTGGAACTTTAATCCTTCAAGAAGATTAAAATTTAATAAAAACCTGGTTTTAGATTGAATATTGATTTTAGTATGTACTGAATTCAAATTCAAACTATATTTTTGTTTTTATATTTAATAGATAACTTATTTAATGTTATTACATTAAATTTTAAATTTATTATTATACACATTTTAATTCACTAATTTTATTTAACTTAATGAATTTTATTTAACTTTCTCTGATTAATGTACCTAAACGTCTGTATCATAATATATTTTACTAAATTAATGTACCAAAATGTCCGTACCTAAATATATTGTAGTGAATTAGTAACACATAAGAAAATATGTAAAAACATAAGTAAATTGAAAATTCCGTACCTAACTATATGATGCTAAACTAGTTTACCAAATTGTTGGTACCTAAATATATTATACTAAACTAGTTTACCGAAATGTCCGTACCTAAACATATTATACTAATCCAATGTACCAAAATGTTCGTAACTAAATATATTGTAACGAATTAGTGGTAGATAAGAAAATATGCAAAAATATAAGTGTGCCAAAAAACCTCTACGAAAATATTTTCTTATATAAGATGTTACAATAATGAGAATTAAAATTTATAATATTTTCATAAAATTTAAATTCATAAAATTATAAATAAAACAAGAGACATTGAATATATGCTGGCATTAAATAGAGTCTAGGAACTAAAATCAATTTTTAATCTTGTATAAGATATTTTTCTAGACTTCGTCTTATTTAGAGGTTAAAATCTAGTTTTCTAATTTAAAAGACACTTTCAATTAGCGTGAGAACATAATGAGAATAGAAATTACCAATCTCCTAAAACCATTCCTCCCAAAGATGCAACATCTCTAAGAGCTCTTCTCCACAGCTCCACCTTGTCCATCTCCTCCGTACTGAATTGCTCCTCATGTCTGGCAAATGCTTCAGCAAAAGAACCACTCTACTTCCTGACATCGGATGGATCCACATCATAGAAAACTGGCAGAACCACATGTCTACGATCAGTATTTCTACGTTCCATGATCTTCAGAAGTTCGTTCAAACACCACCTTGAGGAAGCGTAGTCCTTGGAGAAGACAATTATCGATACTTGTGACTCCTGTATCGCCTTCTCTAACTCCGACTCAATATTCTCCCCTCTCTTGATTTCATCATCGTCTCTAAACGTGTGGATTCCTGCTAGCTCCAAGGCTCTATAAAGGTGATCAGTAAAGCCCTTGCGTGTGTCCTGGCCTCTGAAACTCAAGAAGGCATGATAGGAACACCGGTAAGAGGAGGAAGAAGAATCTCGGAAAGCATCCATCTAGAGAAACTCTCTGCTTCTTGGTTCTTGCAACGAATGGATGCAGGGCAAGCATATGCAAGGCCAAGGACAATTATATGCAGTTTCTGAGAGGGACATATGTATGAAGAGGAAGGTTCCCATTAGCCACCAGGCACTCCACACTTATTGACGAGGAAGTTTCCTAGTCAGTGAATGGGATGTTGAGGTATAGAATTTGAGAGGAGTTTGACTATCAGTTGTTGTGGAGAATCCCCCACTAGCACTTCTTTGATGAAACTAGGACAATAAAAAGTTACGAGGTGTACATAAACCTTAATTCTCATCTATATATATATATATATATATATATATATATATATATATATAAAGGGATGAAACATTCAAAATACCATAAATTATCCATGGAAACTTCAAAACTTCAAAATTCTAAATGTAAATACCATAACTTGCCCTTGAAAACTTCAAGATTTACAATTAAATTAAGTAAATTACATTTAACACCCTCAAGTTTGAGTAAAATTGTAACTTCATACAACATCTTTAGAGCATTTCAATCTCATACACAAACTTGTATTTTGTAGCAATTTCATACGTCTGTTAGTCAAACTGTTATTTATTTATTTATTTTTTTCAAACGTTAATTTGACTTTCGGGGTTAGGGTATTTTTGGGGGCATGTGGCTTGACTTGAAGGAGTCAAATTACAAAGAAGATTGGTCTAGGGGAGGGGACTAGTTCCACATGACGTGGTGGTTGTATGGAATGGGTGGTGCTGATGGAGAAAGAAGGAAAGAAGGTGGAAATGCATGTGGTGTGCTCGGGTGGGAGAAGAGGAGGTGGGTCCCTTTTTACTTTGTTTATTATTTAGTTTTGTATTTAAATTGTTTTTATAATTAATTATTTTTATATGCCAGTTGATGCTGCGGGAGTGCCTAATATGCACGTACTTTGTATCGTGCCTCTTCCTTGTACCAGTTGATGCTGCGGGAGTGCCTAATATGAGTTTGCTCCCATCGATTACAGAGGTTTCAACCACTGAACTTGCTTATGCTCCCCTTTGATCGACTATAAAAAAGATTTAGTAGGAAAAACTGGAATTGGCTTAAATCGAGATTGCTTCGGCTTCTTAGGCACATGAGGAACCGGCCTCAATCGAAATCCCAATCAAAGACAAGTTCTACCAAGGCCAGGATCTGAAAGAGAAGATTCACTGCCATTGACATGGTTCCTTCAGAAGCTAAAGTTGAATGATCGAAGTCTCCTTCAGGTTCAGTCGAAGAGATCGAAGCGAGGTCATCAATTCAACCATTCGCATGGTCTCCCCTAAGACTGACCTCTTTTCCAAATGAACCGAACCTCGATACCACATTCATCAAAGAGATATGGCCATCTCTCTAGGTTGCGCACCCCCTTCACGATCGTTCTATTCGTGCTTGAAAAACGACCCCATCGGCCCGCTCCTTTTAATGGACATTCTTAGCGGCCATAGATCAGATCGTGAACTCTTTCAGACCCTTAGTTTCACTTGGTTGGGGCAGAGTTTCAACCTGCCTTCCACCGAATATTAAAAAACCTTACAGCTGCCTAACCTGCTGACATCCCGGCGAAGAGAGTCATTATTTGTGTCACATCTTCGAATTCGAGAGAAGGCTTTCCTCTTATCTCTCAAATTATAGGCATTGAAGCGATCGAGCGAGAGAAAGAAAGAAAACTATTGCACACGCCCCTCATTCGCCCTAATAGAAGGTAAGGCAAAAGTAGCTTAAGCCCTTCTGATCCCCCGAGAAGCCCCCGATGAACTTTTATACTTTTCTATTATATAAAAAAAAATTAAAAGTATGACAAATTCGAGGAAGAATCGTAGTTACTGCACCTTGCGTGGCGTCTCCCAGTCCACCACGGCTTGCACGCACCTTCTCTTGCCGTCGCCAATCCAGTGACCAAGGAACTAGACCTTATGCAAAGCACCTTTTTCACATAGAGCGGATTTTCCCTTATGATCTGGAATTGGTCATAGTCTGCCAAGAGGGCAACAAAGCGCCTAAGGATTTTCTGCCATAGTCCTTCATTAAGTTACATAGTTGTTTTAACACCTTTAGGCACTCCCGTGAAACAAGTTCCCCCTCAAGGGGAGTTCTTATTCTTTCATAAGAAAAGCCCCTTTATTAGTAAGGCGGTCCAGTAAAATTTAGTACCTTAACTCCCCAAAGGTAAGAACGGGCGTACTCCATTATAGGTGTAACGGAGAGAGGAACTCTCTTTCCAGAAGAGGGATTAGTAGTAAAAGTTTTCCCAAAAGATTAGGAAAATAAATAACTCCTGTTGAAGTCTTAGGTCTAGCACGTTGCACCCTTGAGCCCTCTGATCACTTGGTCAGTACCAATCCTAAGACCAAATGCTATCTCAAAAGAGTACATGCTGCTGCTCTAACCTCTAAAACCTGAAGAAGATTCCAGCCGCGTGTATGATGCCCTGATGCTGTCATCCGATATCAGGACTGCCTTTGTCCAGGCGCTGCTGGATCCTGACAAATATCAAAGCCAGTTCGCTGAGGTGAACATGAAGGAGGCCCTGTATGCCCAGTATTCGGCTGCTGTCACCTTCACTAACGACGACCTCATGCTGAAAACAACTGAACACAATCGTCCCAACGGGGAGATTTACAATCACAAGGTCAATCGCATCCTGTTAGACCCTGGTTCATTGGTCTAGTGCTCTCTCTCTATGAAGTAACGAGATTAACTCTAACAGGGGATGCATATTTTAGGGCAACACGAATTTACAAAACAGAGAAAAGTAATATGAACTCAGATTCTTCCCACTCGATGTGCAACAGCATGAAAAAGAAAAGAAGGTCTGACTAATCTTGCAGAGTTTAATTTTGAAACCAAATGCGATAAACAAAAGAACCACAGGTTTGTTATAAATCACTACACAAGATATAAACGAACGGGACATGCTGGTCAAGATATTTTAGATCATCCACCATTTGTTCAGCAAGTCAATCAAGTTTAGAAAATTTTCTTCTATTTTTTGAACCTATAAAACATAGCGACAAAGAAAGTGACCAAAGTGAATGATCTAGCGGTTGAAGCCAATTTCAATGTATGGAACGAAAGGTACAAGCATATCAGGACTTGATCTGTAACAAAAACAAAACTTGTCATTCATGATGTGAGAGTGGTGTAGTTTGTACAATTAACAGTCCCAACCGGAAAGTTTCAGACAACACATCATCATCACTGAAGCATGAGAGCACGTGAAATGTAAAGATCCAGCGAAATCCGACACCGAAAAAGAATAAGAAATAATACCTTGTCATATACGGGAATGAAGTAGTAACCATTGGGAGCACATTGAGTGCTATCCTTCAACAACCCATCAACTGTCCGAAGCTCAACGTAAAATCCCAAAAACAATTTGCTACTTGTTCGATATCCCGTATCTGGGTTTAGATTAGTGACGAAAATGCAGTGAAATTTCAGGCAGTAATTCCAAAAATTGTTTTACCGTGATGTGATAATAATCCAATTTAACATCGGTGGGCTTCCTGGCATTGATCAGAGAAGAACTAGCCTGAAAGTTTACAGTGGCGATTACATACTCGATCAGGTAAAGGGGTAGGACCCATAACTCTAACAGTGAAAAAGATGAAGTCTTTTACCTTGACGAAGCCGCCGCAGCCGTGGATTGAATCGGCGAAAGTGGTAGAAAGGGAAGAGATTGCGAGGAAGAAGAAGAAGGCTGAGGCGTGGTCTTTGATGCCCATTTGGCCTTCCTCGTGTGTGTGTTTTTGGAGTTGAGAGGTTGGCGAGGACCGAGAAGATGTGTTTCTCTGAAAACAACGACGCTGATCTGGCTTCCCTAGTTTATATGATCCATCACTTAAATAAAACAAGAGAGAGAGAGAGAGAGAGAGAGAGAGAGAGAGTTGATGAATCAGTCCGATACCTTGTTTTTCTTGGATACAGAAAGTGTTCAGAGCATCTACAATGGTTGGGCTAAAAGTTAAATATTTTAGTCCGAAAAATTTAGCTTTTAGTTTAGAAACAACTTTTCTACTCCAACCGTTCTAATCTAAAATTTTAGCCCGGAATTATTAAAGAATGAACTTAGACCATTTTTTTTGTTAAATTAAATTTAAAAAATAAATAAATATGTAGACTATTGTAAATTAATTTTATAAACATTTTAATCTAAAAAAATTTAAATTCCGATAAATATTGGGTGGAGTCCATTCTGATTTCTGGGCTAAATTTTGGGGGGAATTTGGCATTGGTTTAGCATTTAGCCCCAGTTTTCCCCTTGGGTTGAAGTGGGTTTTTGGGGGGAGGGGGGGGGGGAATTTGGGGGGGGGGTAATTTGGTTTTTAGCCCACCATTGGAGTTGGTCTTAGGAGCTATTCAATTAGGTTTTTGAGGGGTTTTAATTCTTTTAATGAATATAGAGGTATTCAATTAGGATTTAAACTGATTATCTGAAATTCAAAATGTATGATATGAGTTTTTACCAACTGCAAAATAGGGATAAAAACACTTAAAAATACTTGCAAAAGTACAAGGTTGTCGTAATATGGTAGTTCAAGCAATATCGTTTTTCACAAGAATTGAATGAATAATTTATGTTTAAAACCAACTCTTAATTAATTATTTTAAAAAAAGTTTGGAAATTGTTGATTTTAGAATAATAAAAACGAATTTTAAAATAAAACTATTAAAGAAATTAACTAGAGAACAATTTAAAAGAAAATCAATTTGTAAAACTTAGGGTTCAGCCGTCACCGTTACAATCCTATGCAATTTTACTAATTACTTATTAATTTCCACATACATGCTCTGAAAGTTAGGTTTTCCTAAAGCATTTTTTCCTCACAATGTTCAAGCGAAAACGTATATCTAACATGCAACTCGTCTGTGATGTTCAGATTAAATATAAACATGCAAGACTCATTAAGTTTTGTGAAAACCCTTTGAAAAACTATGCAAATGTTCGCCTTAAGTGAACTTACAATTACTAATCACAAGAAGCCCTGTTCAATTTCAGGGTGATGTTCTATCAGAAATTGCATCAAGTTACTTGTCTAAAAACCTTAATGGTCGTGAATCATTAAGACAATTAGATAGTTTAATCAAGGTGATTAATAATTCAAAGCAAGCATGCTTCTATTCATAAGCAAATTAATAAAATCACATATTTATGCTAAGACTCGTGGCTTCGTCCTAGCAAAATAACTATTTATGAACAATCATAAAACAAAATATTATGAAGAACAAAGATAGAAAACACCTAAAAAATAAACTTTGTCAAAGGCTTGTGCGTGTGTTTCCACCTCTCTTCCCTCCTAACCCTAACAGCTAAAAAATCTTATTTATACTACTACAAAATAAAACCCTAAAGTGTCTTAGAATAAAACTAGGAACTATAATAAAATAATAAAACAGAAAATAAAAGGTTTTCTATTTAAACCGAAATTCGGACTTCTTAAGAAATCAAACTTTTGACCAGCCAAATCAACTCCGATTTGGTCCTAAAAGGTCTCTTTTGAAAGCTAGAGAAGTCCCCTACAAATCATCAGAAGGAATCTTCATCAAAATATGTCATCTTGACCTCCAAAATATCCAAAACGTCAAGAAATGTTAATTTGGGAAAGTTGTGCGCTGGGCCTTTATTTTATCTCCACGGTCAAACGGCTCAGTAGAAAAATCTTAATCTTTGATACAATCATCTTAAAAGAATTACGAACATCCTCCAATTGGAATCACTCCAAAATTCATTCGTTTGGTCACTTTTTGCTCCAAAGGAAGTCGTATGTCCTACATTGAAAATATACAATAAAGTATCAAAATTATACCAAAATAACTAATATATTAATACTAAGATGAGGGTAAAATATATGGTATAATATGGACTCATCAATGTATTCAATTAAAATTTTAAGATAATTTATTAAAATCCTTATAAATCATAGTGCATTCAATTAGGATTTTAAATAAGTTTATAACATTTCAGGTGTATTTAATTAGAATTTGATTTTAAAGCATATGAGAAAGTTGAGGAAGTAGAGGGAATTGGAGAGATTTTGTAGTGCATTTTAAGCATCTACAAATCTCACATCTCCCCATGAGATTTCGAGGGAATTGAATCAAAATTTTATATAAAATTTCTACAAATCAATTAAACTCTATAAAAATTAATAGATTTTTAAATCTATTAAAGTATCACAAATTCTGAATTAAATACATCCCTTAGTTTCAGCCGTTGAGATTGATCCAACGGTAATCAATTAAATTGCTCCAGGTATCAAATGGGCAGCCGCTTGCTCGGTACCCCTTTTCCCTCCTGTCTTTCTCCACCCTTCTGCTGCAAAATCCCTCTCTCTCTCTCTCTCTCTCTCTCCCCCCCTCTCCCTCTCTCTCTCTCACCTGTTCTTCTCTCAGTAGTCAGGTCGACAGGTACTCTCTCTCTCTACTTGCAGTAGTCAGGTCGACAGGTACTCTCTCTCTCTACTTGCAGATTCCCATGGTAAAGTTTTATTCTTTATTTTTCAATATTTTCATTGAAATTAATTAACTTTATTCTTGCCGCTCGCTCTCGTTGGCTGATATATAATTTTGTGATGTCTACCTCTAGATAACCAGAAGCTGAAACGCAAATCCAAAGCCATTCAGTTCCGATAATTTCGCAATCTCACATAGTTTTCTGGTGAGTCTGCTCTGCACTGCATTCAGAATTTCTTATCTTATAGTTTTCTTTGTTTCAATCTTTATATATTTATCCACAGTTGCTCATTTAGCTTTGTGTCTTTTCATATTGGTTTTCGAAAGTTAAGTTGAAGTTGTTGTATCATTGATGTTAGTTAGACTGAATTTCGTATCTCATGTCTTCAATTGTTTCCATCTTTATATTTATTTGGAATTGGAACCACAGTTGCGAACTTGCGATTGCTAAGCTTTGAAGAATCTTACAAATTGTTTTTGGACATTTCAGAGTAATAGACTAGTACTGCGAATAGAGACCAATGATGTCTGAAGAGTGAAGAGGCGATTATAATTTTGTGTGGTGGACTGGTATAATATCGTTCTTCATCTGAGGGGTTTAATTGTGTCTAATGGCTACCGATGGTTTCAGACGGCAACAGGTTTCATCAGCTCCGCCTCGAAAAATCAATGTCCAAAAGTTTGCAGAATCACGGGGTTCAGAGCTTGAGACACTCCATTCAATTGTATCTAACAGATTGAACAATGATTTCCGGTCTCGGAGAAGCAAGAGAAGAAGAACCACTGCTTACGACAATCAAGCCGCCAAAAAAAGATGTAGAAAGAAGCGAAAACTTGATCAGAGTAATGCTTTGATGTTGCCTCCAGAGAAAGATGACAAGAAGAGCGTTCCTCGTCGCATTCGTAGGAGAGCTGAGCTTAAAATGAACCTTGAAAAGGGCTTCTGCACATCAGGGGATGGTACAAAGAGGCTTAGAACACATGTTTGGCATGCGAAGCGGTTCACAATGACAAAGCTTTGGGGTTACTACCTTCCCTTGGGTTTGCAGGGCAGATAAAACGCATTATTAATTTAGCAGTGCTATTCCTTACTTTTTGCGTATTATTTGTTATGTTTCTTGATAAATACTAATTTGTTTGTTATCTATTTTATAAAATAAAATAAAATGTAGAGGAAGGGGGTCCAGAGCTGTCTTGAAGTGGTTCAAGGATGGAATGCTTGTTCATGATGCAAGCTATCATGCAGCTATCCAGTTGGAGGGCCCAGAGGCAGGCATTTACTTTACTTCCTATCTTATGAATCTATTCCTAGGAAATTGTATACCCTTTAATTTATTTTTCTTCAAAAGGTGAAGTGTTGTAATATGTTCTTTTCTGCTACTAAATTATGATGTTACGACATTTTTCATATGCATACAGGATTCGTTACTATCAATGTTAGGCATGGTAATGGTGCCTCCTCCGTCAACTCGTTTTGAAAATGTTTCCCGTTCTGTTATTTCGGGTCTCACATATGATAATGCTATGGTAAGTTATCCTATTGCACTTTTCTTTGTGAATGTGGATGACTTGAGGTATTGACTACATGACCCATTTTCTGCAGCTTCATCATTTGGGAGCACCTCTTTCAAAACCAATTGCTCCTGTGAACTATATGTGGCGGCCTTCTGGCCAACCAAATAGAGATAATGATGCCGCTGCCTGTGAAGGTGATGAATGTAATGGACCAGAGGGTACAAAGCACTCTTCTACTGATCGCCAGCTTTGGGTGTGGATACATGCTTCTGCTCTCTCTGAAGCTTATGACACTCTGAAATTAGCTTGCCAAAAAGAGGTACCCATTCTTTCGTTTTGTTCACACAAATATCAATCGTAAGTGTATAGAGGCTGAATCTCATCTGACTTCACGTCAGAAGGAAGTATGTGATGATTTATGGATCTTAAGATAGAATGCAACAGTACTGGTTTGGTATTTAAATCTCTGAATGAATGATGATTTATGGCAAATTGGCAATACTGAAACTCGTCTACTACTATGCTTTGCACTTGATACTCTGATAAGCTGACATTTTTTCACAAAATGCTACTCTCAAGTGGTTTATGTGCTGTGCTTAGGTGTCAAAGTTCGCCTCTAGTCGAGGCTTGGTAGATGTCAGTATAGAGAACACATTGCTGTTAGATGATACTACATTTTCTGAGTAGATTATTTACTGATTCATATAATGCATTATTATCTTAGATGGAGGGCAGGGGCATCGTGATTAATTGTTTCTCACTTGAGGGTCAACTTGCAAAATTAGAATGTGTGGGATCAAAAGCATTTCAACTCCTTCAAAGGACATTAATCCCCGCTACCAAGTGAGTTACGGAAAGGATTTCATTGATTTTAAGAAAGTAATGAGGTTAAAGATGGCTAATTTTGTTGTCTGGCTGAATACGACTAGAGATCATTCTTGGAAGTTGATGAGACATTCAGCTGCTGAGGCGGATGATGATTCCCAATCTACAATTTATCTTCAAAACGAGGAGGAAATTCCTTCTCATGCAATTTTGTCCCTTAATGTCAAGGATCCTCGCACATTGACAGAGACTGGAAACAATGCAGATGCTCAAGATTTAGGTTCTGCTAGTATACTAGGTGATGTGCTAGGAACTGAAGACAAAGAGCATATTATCTGTGGACAATTTTCAGACAAACCTGCAGGTAGTGGCAATATCAGAGCAAACAATTTGTGGGATGTTAGCAGTGGAGTAAGCCCTCCAGTGGAAGAGGCTGTTCTTTGCAATGAAAGACATGACCAGAAGAGGAATTTCTTCTGCCTCAATGATTCAAGTTCAGGGGCACTAAATACTTCCTCCACGTCACAGGGCTCACGGTCTTGCCTGATTATGCTTTTGAAGAATAGTAACGGAAGAGGCTTGCATGTTGGGTAAACTCCTTTTTTTTCCTGGTTTATTCTTCTATTAGCGTTATGTGGATTAAGTTAATTGCTGCATATTTGATGTTCTTGTATTAATGCTTATATGTGGGTTCAGTTGACACCATTTCTTCTGAGTTGTATGTTCGTACTGTTTATAAACTGTTAATATATTTTGTTTCTCATAAGATATATTATATAGTTCTCTGTCTTTTTTACCCTACTAACTCTTCGTGCAATAATTGTTAACGTGATGTTCGACATTCTGAATTTCATAAACAGTAGAATGTGACAATCTGTTCTTTTCTGACTCGCCTTAAAATTGCATCACGAACTTTATCATCTGTTCAATTGACTTTCATATTTTTAAAGTTACCTTAGAAGTCCATCACTTATTTCCTTACAGATGGTCTGTTATACTCCCATTAAGCTGGGTTAAGGCATTTTGGATTTTTCTTGTCTCTATGGGGGCTCATGCAATGGGTTTGAGAGAGAAGCGGTGGATTTCATGTGAAGTAAGCATTGAAACTTATTGGGTATAATATTTAATAAAAGGTTATCGAACGTTCCATCTAAGTCCCTTTTATTTTCTAGGTGGGGTTGCCATATTTTCCTTCAGATTTTCCTGATTGCGATGCATATTTATGCCTCAAGGAAACCGAAGCTGCTGCCTCTAATCTTAAAGAGGAACTGCGTCCTCCAGCCATAAGACCTTTGAGGGTTCCCATTTTATCCCCATGGAATAGTATCCGTGTTTCTTTAAACGAAGAATCTAATGCAGTTGGAGATGCCGAGAGTTTTAGGCAGCAACATGGTGTCAGAAGCAATTCATCATCTAATTCAGAGTGTGGAAACTCTGCTACATTAGCTGGCTGTCATGGAAATTCATTTGATGGTTTTGTAGCACGGATGAGTTTTTCACTGACAAATTTCTTGAATGAAATTGAAGGCTGTCATTTACATCTGTTTCCTTATGTGGCTGATAAGGAGACAAGTTTCATGAAGTTTATGAGGGATGAAATCAAGCTTGGTCCGGGCCGAGATCAGTTTACTAGATTTAAGCACAACCGTAGATTATGTTTTGTTAGAGTATTACTCCATGCTTACAAGGAAGGTTTTCTTGAAGAGGGAGCTGTAATTTGTGCGCCTCGACTGACAGACATATCACTGTGGACCAGGTAGTCTATTTTGTTTGATATCCTATAAGCTTATGATTTATCCCTTCAAGTAATATCCTAAAAGCTTATGATTATGATTGTAACGGTGGTGCTTGAAATTTCCTCGTCGTTTATTACTAGTAGAGTGGTTTTCATCTTGGTGATTAATGAGTTTATTGAATGTGTCTGCTTTAATGTGCCTGGACCAGGATAAAGTCCAGTTTGAGAGATAATGTGACCTATTTATGTTACGCCTCATTATTCAGAACTTGCATTGATGAAAATTTTCTGAAATTTAATGTAACCGTTGAAAATTTTAATCTTGGGAGTGACTTGAAATTTTATGGCCATTTTTGAAAGACGTTTATACGTATTTAAGAGCAATATTCATGCTGCAGACCAATAATTTTGAAAATAAGCTTCATGTGCGAGTCTTGCAGGTCAGAGAATTTTGATGGAGGACTTCAAATGCCTCAATCTGCTGTGGCATCGTACTTCACAGAGCAATCTTCTGGTAAGTGGGAACTCCAAATGCCAGAGGACGCTGTTCTTAGAGAAACTCATCGTTCGCCAATAGGCTTCATCACCACCGGTTTTGTTAGAGGGTGGTTAGTTCACAGCCTCTTGCCACTTTACAACGACCATCTTTTCTTTCTATTTTGTTATGCATTCATAATTTGCCGTGTGCTAAGTTGCATTTTATTTTATATGCAGCAAGAAGCCAGTAGCAGAAGCTTTTTGTGAGGCAGTTGTACTCGCTCGTCTCAGAGAGGAACAATGGGATTCGGCGCCAGCTAAGCGAAGACGAAAGGAAATATATGTTCTAGTCAGGAATTTGAGATCTTCAGCTTATAGACTTGCTCTTGCCACCATTGTTCTGGAGCATCAGGAAGATGTCGAATTCTTGTGAGGAGCCGCAGAATATGTGGTTGGCTTGTGTAGCACCACGAAACAATGTTGTTCGAAATTTACTTTTTACTAAACCAAATAGTTCTAGGAAGCTTCATGTTTTTCGTGTCTCGGCAACATCACAGTCATTAGTCACGTAATACATATAATCTTTCATCTTTACAAACACTTAACCTTAGTTTGCAGTTTTTTGATTTCGAAGTAGCGGTAGTTGGCGATATTCGTGTGATTGTTGCCACTAATCTATGTAGTAAACTAAACATAGATTTGTGTAAAGAAGACCATGAGCCTGTTCCCCAGTTCTCTGAAAAAAATGACCTACCTTGCACAATGCCCGTTACTATGAACAAAAAACCAAAAAAAAAAAAAAAAAAAAAAAAAAAAAAAAAAAAATCTAATCAACTAAGTTTCGTGAGTTCTACCATTACTCTTATCTCCCCCGAAGCTTACCAAATGCGTGTCACGACCACACAGGTAAGATTATATTCGGACAATGATATAACGAATGTGTGATTAAAAACGTAAGTTCCAATGCTGAGAGTCAATGAAAAGCATGTGCACTGAAGTGCAAAACATGTTTTGATACCATAAACAGCAAAATCTATGCCTGCATACTTACGTGTTGATACAATACTGATTGTATCAATCTGAAAATACTGAAAGCTCGAAAGATCCAACGCTAAAGATTCCCTTTATACAAGTTCAAGAACCGAAAAATGTGTTGGAAGTTCTAGGGGGCTGCTCTAAGCAGTCAATTCACTCGGAAACCTTTTCAAGTAAATTCTCAAGCTCGGGGCTGATTTCAATATGCTCTTCCTTCAATCTCTGACGCATCGCAGGATCCGATTTTCCAGCAGCTATGTAAGTCTTAAGCAACAAACAATACTCATTGCAACAGAGACAACCTAGACGCTTCAGAATCTTGCAAAATTTCTCAGCACCATCAACATCTTTCTCGTCCTCAAAATACTTGAGAAATGCAATTCTGGTATCTGGGGATGGATGCCACTCCCCATCCTTGCTTTCCGAAACAGCAGCTCCCAAATGGCTATCAGCCAAATCCACCCTACGGGTGTTCAAGGCGTGAACCATGAGCATTTCCCGAGCCTCAAGGAAAGACCCCTTACCTTTCGTCTTCTTACAGGCATTTGCAAAGATCAATTCTGCTTCTTCGTGCATGCCCTGACTGAGGTACCCACGTATAGCAACATTTGCCAAACTCATATCATATTAGGAGCAAATGGACTCCCATTCCTCAAACATTTCTTTCAATCCCTCAATGTCATTTAGCTTACAAAGGGCCTGAAGCATTACAAGATAGCTTTCATTGTTTTTTGTGGGGAAAGATTTCCTGAGTGTTTTCCATACCCTTTTGACTCCACTTAGATTAGAAGTGCAGGCATAGAGGCTAATTAAAAAATAGTAGTGCTACTGCTTCGAAATCTTCTAAGGCGGCGTAGCTCTGCATCCATGTTTTATAAGTACGTTTGTCCAGAAGGATGTTTCTCTCCTTCATTTCTTGCACTAAAGGATCCACTTTCTCCGGGTTCTGCTTTCTCATATGCAGAGACATGAGACTGTTAAAGATAAAAGTAGACGAAGCACATCCCAACTCATCCATCGTTGCAAAAAGCGCCAGTACCTTTTCTTCCATCAGTTCCTTGCAGTAACAGTGCATAAGTGCACTGTAAGTGAATAGGTCCTTTGACGATTCCGGTAGGCCGCTGACATAATCCTCAGCGGCTTCTATCCCTTTGACTTTGGACGTAAGATCCACGCGTACGGCATAGTCTGATTTCGAGTACTCCATTTTCATTAAATCCATCCATTCCATTATCTGCACTAACAACCGAATCAACAACAGAACATATTACTACTTACTATCTTGAAATCTATGAAGCACTAAGCAGTGTAATACAAATATTAGATCAAATTGTACTCGAAACACCTAAGTACCCGTTTGACAACCATTTCGTTTATAGTTTCTTTAAGATATTTCTTTTACATCTCTCCCACCATCCTTCTTCCGCTCTTCTATGTCTCCTATCTCTAAAACAAAAATGAAAACTAAAACCTAAAAACGAAATGATTATCAAACGGCCCTAAAATTCAAGAAATAGATTCACATTGCCTGCAATTGAAAATTTCGGGATAAAATGAAGCAAAAAATAAAGGGGGAGGGGTAGAAGTGGAAATGGGCGTAACCTCGAGGGCCTGCTGGTGCTTGCCGTGCTTGCGGAGCTCCTTGTTGCATTTCGCGAGCTGACTCTTCCTGAACATTTCGCCCTCCATAATGTACTGGTTTAACGTCTTCGCCAAGTTTTCTCCGGTCGCTCCCAAAGCCGATAGCCTCCGATAAAGCCTAATGGGGTTTCCAGGCTGACCCATTTTCGCCGCCGTCACAGCTTCCGCCACCGTCGCAGCCTCAACTGTCGTGCAGAGCTTCCTCGCCAGCCACATTCCGGTAAATATCGAACGGCTCAGATTCATTTTTGTGGGAGTCGATTCTCTCTCTCTCTCTCTCTCTCTCTCAAAGCCAAAGGGGGTTTCTAGGGTTTAACGTGTTGGACAAGTTAGATTTCGGTTTCCACACGGTGCATTTAAATCACACATTTTTATCTAATTAAACTGGGCCCGATAATGGGTCGAGGCCAGGCACCGGCCCAATTGAGATTTTTTTTTTTTTTTTTTTCCGTCTGAAAATTGATTACTAAAATAATCCATTTTA
Organism: Pyrus communis; assembly: GCF_041283825.1. NCBI lineage: Eukaryota > Viridiplantae > Streptophyta > Magnoliopsida > Rosales > Rosaceae > Pyrus > Pyrus communis. Next base: position 28,077,461 of record NC_142581.1, on the reverse strand, counting down.
TAGCATACATCGTCCTTTTATAGCCGTTGTGTAGTTGACACGATGTTTTTATAGTCGTTGTGTTGTTGACGCGATGTTGTTATGTTTGGCAAAATTTGATTTCGATCATTTCAGCAACCAAAAGGTCAAAAGTTGTTCATTTTAGTTAATTATTCTGTTTTATGACGTTTTGAAATAGGTTGAATTAAAATCCATGTAGTTCATTGTAATTTTCACTTTTATTCTTGTGTCTTCATTTTTGTAGTTTAATCGTGTTATCACCAATACCTGACTAAACATGATAATATGATTAAAATACAAAAATAACTATGAAAGAATATTAGAGGAGACCAGGAGGGAGAGTGGCTAATAAAATTCCCGATTTCTTACCAGCAAATCGCAAACTGAACCATATATTGACGTAATGTGAAGTAACTTGTTAAGAAAAACTTATCAACCTATGTTGAATTGTGACCTGTTTGTAAGGAGGCTGACAATACTACGTATGGAGAAATTTTTTAGTTTTGACATTGTCATTGTCACGTGTAGTTATTAATCCATGTGCTATATTAGTCGACCAATGCTACCTAACTCCTTACATGCAAATCAAAAACTGAAACTTAGAGTAATGTGAAATAACTTGTATAAAAAAACAGAAACAATTATGTAGAAATGTCAAACTGTGACTTGTCTACAAGGAGGGAATACTATACAAATTGAGGATGTTTTGATGTCGATGCTAACATTGTCACTTGTGGTTATTAATCACGTGTTGTACTATGGGTGATTTGCATAGTTGATATGTTAGTTGCGATTCACCCACCCAAAAATTGTTCACTTAGATGTAAGGAGCCATGTGTGTTTGTTAATTGGGTAGATGATACCCATAAGTGAGTGTTATGTAGGTGCTTTGTGCTCAATTGGCAGGCAAGAATATTGAGATCCTTGTTTTCACCGTTGCTGCTAGACCTTTATACGTTGAAGCGAGGCGACGGCGGCAGCCAAAGACGCCTTACAAACCAAAGGTTGATGGTATTCTTGAATATATTCTGTAAGTTCCAGTTTTTACCCTTGTCCATTTTAGCCAGCATTCCTGTATCCTATCAGCTTAACCTATCTTCTTTTTTTTTTTTTTTTTTTTTTTTTTTTTTTTTTTCAAATGTGTAGATATTGGTGTTCCTTTGGCCCTGATGACCAGAGGAAGGGTGGGCTTGTACGACCCTGCAGGATTAATATCTCAAAGAAGAAAAATGCTGGTCGACTGAAAACCAAGAGAGGTTGTACCTGCCACTTTATTGTGAAACGATTAATTGCTGAACCCTCAGTGGCGCTTATCATATATAATCAGGATTAGCATGTAGATAGGAAAGGAGCGCCATGCCATGGTCCACAAGATAAGATGGCTGCTGGAACACGTGTTATGTTTGCCCCTTGTATCTCTGATTGTCTGCTTCTTCGTGTGCAGTCTTTGTTATATGTGGGGGTCTCTGTGGAAAGTATAATGCAGAGACACAATGAATCAGTAGAGAAACAAGGTGGTCCATCTAATTGCAATGACCTTTTAACCCATAGTTATGTTCGGAGGCAGGAGAGGGTCATTCGACGTTCTATATATGAATTGGATGCTGATGTTGCAGTTAGCATTAACATGTGGGTAGAAAACCATCAGAGTCATGTTCTCTTCTATGAGGATTTCTCTGATGTGGACCTTTTAACTTTGGGCATTCAAACAGAGTGGCAGTTGCAACAGATGATTCGCTTTGGCAATCACAGCCTTATAGCTTCTGATCAAGGTTTGGAACAACCAAATGGAAGGTCCGTTTAGTTTGTTCACCCTTTTATTATCAACTACATTTGTTAATAGTAATAATGAGAAACAGAATTAGTTCTTGTTGCAACGTTATTTATTTGGGAGTTTTAACGAAAACCCACGGTACTGTTCACTTGAATGAAAAACCATATTTTTACACTAAAAAATCAAATCTGGTACTATTCACATTACCCTTTATTTTGTCCTTATCGTTAAAACTCAAAGTTTTCAAGCCATTTTCATTAGTTTTCCTTATTTAGTATCCCGTTCATAGTTTCCTTGTATTTAATGAAGACAACAAGGTCATTCCGGTAGCGTGGATAGTTGCTCCGAAGTTTGAAAGTTCCAATGCCCATAAATGGATGAGAGCTTTTTACAATAGAGATCAAACGAAAGATCCTGCATGGAATTTAGCTGGTTTCATAGTGGATGATCCTCTAGCTGATGTGCTCACCATCAGGTTGGTTGCTCAGTCCTCGTCCAGTCTTCATACTGACAATTTTATTCACTGAAGTTCTTTTTCATTATACTCAGTGATGTATTTCAGTGTTCAGTGATGATAAGCTTTTGGCGGGTTCATCATGCATGGCATAAAAACTTAGTAAAGAAATGTGTGGACAATGAGATGCGAGCTACAACATCAAGGAGGCTTCATCAGGCAGTGGATAACATCTGTCAACAACGAGGAAGCAAGCGTTTGTTTGAGGACTTTATAGAAGATTTTTTTGATGAATCAGATTTTATGGATTACTTTAAGGCAACCTGGTATCCTAGAATTGGTTAGTCACTATCATATTCAGTAGGGGTATATTTTGCCTTATGATACGACGTAACAAGTGTATCGTTTAATTCATTCACCCTCTTCTCTTTAAATAGGAACCTTTTTTTTCTTTTGCTTTTATCTTGAATAACACGTGCAAGAAAAATGTCTCTTGACTCAGGGATGTGGATTTCTGCACTACAAAATATTCCTCTTGCTAGCCAGGAAACCTCTGCGGCAATGGAGTTCTACCACAAAGAGCTAAAGCTTAGGCTATTGAACGAGAAGAAACCTAGCGTGTACAAACGAGCTGATTGGTTGATTGATAAGCTGGGTACAAAAGTGCATTCCTACTTCTGGCTTGATGAATATTCCGAGAAGGATGATTTTGCATGATATTGGAAAGATGAGTGGGCGAGTGGTTTAACATCTTGGCGTAAAGCTTTGAAGATTCCTGACTGCAATATTGTCATAGAAGGTACACGTGCAAAAGTTATTGAGGAGCTCGACCAAGAGAATACTTATGTTGTTTGGAACCTTGGTTCGCAGTTCGGTATTTGCAACTGCCGTTGGGCAGAAATGGGCAACCTGTGTGAACATATACTCAAAGTTATTAATGTCTGCTGGAAAGGGTTGTCTACGCCATCTATCAGCCTATTGCAGTACCACAAGGCCTTGATTGATATGCTACACTGCCCACCTCATGATTCTTTGATTCATGATCAGGCTGTTTCTTTAGCAGTGGACTAATTAATATGGAAAGCAAAGATACCACAATGGATGTGGCGTCTTTCGCCAATTGAAATCAAGAAGTGGTAAATAAGGATCCAATAAATGAGGAAGTATTATCTCTACATAAGAATAACTGTGGGGATGGAGCTGAGAGAACCAAGGGTAAAGTGGCTACCGAACCAAGTAATTTGGTAGCACGTGGAAATGACCTATGTAATGAGAGTTATGGAGAAGAAATTACTCGCGATGAGATGGATGTCGACCCGTCATCCATCTGCATTTCCCCACCCGGGTTGCATTCTGTTGATCAGGTTGTGTCTAGCAGTGCTTTGAGGTCATTGTTTAACAGAGAGGTTGAAGACCTGTCTTCTGCAGATGATGCTCGCACTAATCCAACCGGATTTAAGGATGACATCTTAAATAGAAATAGCCAAGAAAATACGATGGATGAGGACATGAATATCTCTTCCTCTAACAATGGAGTTTTGTGGAGCAATGCACAGTAACTCATCCTGATGATTACCACGGCCATGATATTGAACCCGTTGTTATTTGCAAGACATCTGTTGAATTGCAAGTGGTTGAAGCGGCTGAAACTCCAGGTGTCATTACAGAAAATGATAGAATGGAAACTGAAAACAATAACAGAAGCACGATTAATCACCCATCCTCCGCTGATGACGCTGCCAGTATCTACGGCCCTCGTGACAACTTGGTAAATGCTTCTGATTGTAGTCGGGACTCAAAAGCTGTTGGCAATATGATGGTTGTAAGGTACTCAAGATCGAGTTACAACGAGGAACAACTGCGCAGTTGAATTGAGATACCGGAACTGGATCTTCTGAGAACCCTTCTTCATCTCATCTTACTAAGAGGGAAATGTAAAAATGGCGCCGAAAGCATTAACAGCAGCGATGAGTTTGTCAATGGCATCAGTATGTACTTGTGCTTAGGGAAGCATTTTAGTGGAGACTTCTGAGGCCTTTTGACAAGTATGACTAATTGTAAGGTTTTGGTTTGCGTAAAATCTAACCGGCATCCTACTTAAAAATTACTTTAGTCTAAAAAAGGATTCCTTAGACTAAAGTAATTTTTAAGTAGGATGCCATTTTTTAGTCTTAAAAAGGGATTTTTGTTTCAAAACAAAGAAAAAAAAAAAAAAAGAAAAAAAAAGAGGATTCCAATTATACTATTCAAATGAACAGTGTTATGGGATGAATTTCAATTTATTTACAAATTTAGTGTAAAGAAGGCCTTCTGCCGCTGATCTTGATGTACACGCGTTGATGATCGCGGGAAGGGAATAACGATACGATGCAGACGGTCTCAAACCCTCCTTGCCTTCTCCGTCTCGCAGACCACGATACAGACGGTCTCGCCTCCGTCCTCTGCTCCTCTTGCCGCCGTCTCCCTTCTCTCGCCTCCGTCGTCTTACTCCTCCTTTCTCTATCTCTGGAATCCTATCGTCATCTTCCTCGCATGCAAGGCTCTGGCCCTTTCATTTGAAACCAAAGCGTGTTTCAGGCGAAGACGAAGAGCCCCATCGAAGTCTCAGAGTACTCCGGCTCTGAGCTCATTTTCAGCTACATCTCGGACCCATTTGGGTTCGCCTTCAAGAGGAAGTCCGACGGGCAGGTCCTCTTCAATTCGAGCTCCGAATCCGAAGACCCATATGGCGAACTGGTGTTTAAGGACCAGTACCTCGAGATATCCACCCGGCTGCCGAAGGACTCCTCCCTTTACGGCCTCGGAGAGAACTCTCAGCTGCACGGGTTCAAGCTCTATCCGAACGATCCATACACCCTCTTCACCACTGAAGTCTCGGCGATCAATCTCAACACTGATTTGTACGGGTCCTACCCGGGTTTACACGGATCTCCGGAATGTCGGCAACGATTCTTACGCGCACTCTGTTCTGCTGCTCAACAGCAATGGCATGGATGTGTTCTACAGAGGGACTTCTCTCACCTACAAGGTCATTGGGGGTGTTTTCGACTTTTACTTCTCTGCCGAGCCGACGCCGTTAGGCGTTGTCGACCATTACACGGCGTTCATCGGCAGACCGGCCCGGATGCCCTACTGGTCTCTTGGTATGTTCTGCTTCCTACCCTCTGCTTTGCCTTCATTAACTTGCTCGGTTATTCCTACTTCTAGCTTTAGATTAAAAGCATTGGATGTGTATATTTTTTCTGGTGCTTCTTTCCCTCCAACTTTGCAATTTTTTATTTTTAAATGTTAATTGTTTGGTTGGTTTGTTGGGATCTTTTCATATTATTTTGATATGGGTTGTTGATTTTGCTTTTCTTGCATTTTAGTTTGATTAATTTTGTGAATCAATGAGTAATTTCCATTAGGACTATAAGAACAAAGAGTAATTTAATTCTCAGTACCCAGATTCCGATTACTTGCTTCTAATTTGTCACCCAAAATGTTAGGTGTTTTGTGTTCGACATATGAAGTGATAAATGTGTGTTGATACCGAAAAAGAAGATGAATTTAAAAGAATACAATCTTTAGGACCAACTGATGAAAAGGATCAGAGAAAAGGTTGTCGAATACACTCTTGGTCATGCATCTGTGATGTTGTAAGAGCTCTAATACTATCGTTGTAACATGGAGAAAGGAACAGTCCATAGATATCGAAGTTGTCCTAGAAGTGCTGTTATAGCACTGGAGGGCTTTGGTGCATTTTTGTTTTGTCTGAGTGTACATTGTTATTATTGTTATTGTTTTTTGTGGCTACAGTTCGGAGACGAACTAATGATCACCAAGAAGATGTGATAACGGATGGAGGGAATGAAGTATTGTTTGATGACCAAATCATGAAGCGGAGAACAACATGGAGTGGTTCTGATTCTCATGCCCTGCCACATGCTCAAACACATCAGAGTAATTGAGATCAAATTGTACAATATTTATGATTTAGGGCTTGCATTCATTAGAATGGAAACACATTCTAAATTAGGAATATCATAACATTGTCTTACGAAAATTCCAAATGGAAAGCAGTCCATACCTTCATTAGAAGGGAAACTGAAAGTATATAAATTATGAAGTGCAGAACTTCAAAAATGAGGGGCAAAAATTTTGTGTATGCTAAAGATAGCATACTGCATAAACCTCAGTTTTAAATATGACAACATGATAATGTATTTCAGTGCATATAAATGTAGTTCCACAAATTAGGCTCCATCTGAATGCAATTGGTTTCTCTGCTAGATTGCCATGGACGAAGTATGATGTTTTATTTACCGCATCTAATGATCTTACTTATGGATTGCAGGAAGAAGTTATCAAGTTAAATGAACAATTTAGCCATTTGTAAAGTTTGGTGAGCTCTTATGCCTTGGTTTATGTTCAAGCTTGAGCTTCTTAGTTGTACGTTAATCACTATATTTTCGTTCATTTATTTGGGATGTGGTGGCACTGTTAATGCCATTGCTATCAATCCCAGGATTTTTCATTTATAACACTTAGATTTATTTTAATGTATTAGTTTATAAAGTTTCCATGTAAAAAAGTGTTTGTGGTTTCAGACAGCCAGTGGGGTAACCGTCTTTACCAAATAAAAGAATCCAATTTTGATTTTCAACGTCTTAATCCTTTTCCTTTGTTAACTCTTCGTTTTGATTTTTTACCAAACTATATATTGCATCTTTATCATGGGTAGATTTTTAATACAATATTGGTGACACAATACCATCTACAAATGAATGGTTTCTTATAGCATGCATATCCATATATTGCCACTTCATTGGTTCTTAGGTACTAGACCAGGAAGGATTAATAAGGATTCAATTCGTCCTAGAATTGGATTTTGTTTTCCACTTCATTGCATTTGAATATTAAGCTTTGTCCATAATTCGCTAAAAAACATTGTCTATTATGTTTGTGTACGGATGGTTGAATTAAAGGTTTTATTCGAAGATCTCCTACAATCTCAACAATTGCAATTGGAGGAAACTACCGAATAAAATGGTAATCAATGACTCAATGATGTTCTTTGTTATTCTATTTTCATATAAACAATACATATTCTTTATTTCTCGTATTCTGTAAATCTTTTAGTTTAATGAAATGTAACTAATTTGTTCAACATCCTAATGTATATAACATTTTGAATTTTAGGTAATTAATGTGACATGGTGATCATATTCAATTTGTGTTTGTTATGAGACAGTGGCGCTTTCTATATGTTTATATCCGCAACACCAGCTCACGAACAATCCTCGACCCTTCATCCTCGCAGCTCGACTTAGTTTTGAACGAAAAAGCTCCTCCAGGAATCAATTTTCTCCCCCTCTTCCTTGCTGCTCAACAAAGGGTGGTTAGTTTGTGACTGAGAAACTTGAATAAAACTGTAATTTTTTATTACCAAAGCATCTGCAATGGCATGGATGTGTTCTACAGAGGGACTTCTCTCACCTACAAGGTCATTGGGGCTGTTTTCGACTTTTACTTCTTTGCCGGGCCGATGCCATTAGGCTTTGTCGACCAGTACACGGCGTTCATCGGCAGACCGGCCCGGATGCCCTAGTGGTCTCTTGGTATGTTCTGCTTCCTACCCTCTGCTTTGCCTTCATTAACTTACTCAGTTATTCCTACTTCTAGCTTTATATTAAAAGCATTGGATGTGTATATTTTTTCTGGTGCTATTTCCCTCCAACTTTGGAATTTTTTATTTTAAATGTTAATTGTTTGGTTGGTTTGTTGGGATCTTTTCATATTATTTTGATATGGGTTGTTGATTTTGCTTTTCTTGCATTTTAGTTTGATTAATTTTGTGAATCAATGAGTAATTTCCATTAGGACTATAAGAACTAAGAGTAATTTAATTCTCAGTACCCAGCTTCTGATTAGTTGCTTCTAATTTGTCACCCAAAATGTTAGGTGTTTTGTGTTCGTCATATGAAGTGATAAATGTGTGTTGATACCGAAAAAGAAGATGAATTTAAAAGAATACAATCTTTAGGACCAACTGATGAAAAGGATCAGAGAAAAGGTTGTCGAATACACTCTTGGTCATGCATCTGTGATGTTGTAAGAGCTCTAATACTATCGTTGTAACATGGAGAAAGGAACAGTCCATAGATATTGAAGTTGTCCTAGAAGTGCTGTTATAGCACTGGAGGGCTTTGGTGCATTTTTGTTTTGTCTGAGTGTACATTGTTATTATTGTTATTGTTGTTTTTGGTGTTGTGGGTGGAACGGTGGAAGCGAGGGAGTGGTGGCTTACAGTGTGATTCTGTCAGTCGTATTTCTTTATGTTTGTTTGATTTTGGTTTCTGGTTTAAAATGTCGATGTTTAAGGTGCAAAACGAGGAGGGAATCATCACCGAGCTCTACATCCTGGGAAAATGGTACGTAATCGACTCTAATCCGCAATTTTTTTGTATGATTGTTTTGGGATTAATTTGTAGTTTTTTGTGGATTCAGTTTGGAGGCGAACTAATGATCATTAAGAAGACGTGATAAGAGATGGAGGGAATGAAGTATTGTTTGATGACCAAATCACGAAGCGGAGAACAACATGGAGTGGTTCTGATTCTCATGCCGTGCCACATGCTCAAACACATCAGAGTAATTGAGATCTAATTGTACACTAGTTATGATTTAGGGCTTGCATAGATTAGAATGGAAACACATTCTAAATTAGGAATATCATAACATTGTCTTACGAAAATTCCAAATGGAAAGCAGTCCATACCTTCATTGGAAGGGAAACTGAAGGTATATAAATTATGAAGTGCAGAACTTCAAAAATGAGGGGCAAAAATTTTGTGTATGCTAAAGATAGCATACTGCATAAACCTCAGTTTTAAATATGACAACATGATAATGTATTTCAGTGCATATAAATGTAGTTCCACAAATTAGGCTCCATCTGAATGCAATTGGTTTCTCTGCTAGAATGCCATGGACGAAGTATGATGTTTTATTTACCGCATCTAATGATCTTACTTATGGATTGCAGGAAGAAGTTATCAAGTTAAATGAACAATTTAGCCATTTGAAAAGTTTGGTAAGCTCTTACTGGGATGGTAGAGACAGAGGCCATGGAGTTGGGCAGAGACGGAGGTCATGGAGTTGGGCCTGGGAATTCCACAAACCAAGGGCTGGTGTCAGTGGGTGTTAATATCAGCAATAAGCATTACTGGGATGTGAGTTCTCTCAACCTTTTGATTAATTTTTTATATTTTGGCTTTTTATATAAGCTACGTAAATGTGTAATTTCCATTTGAAAACCTGGGGAATTCTTTTGTGAATGTTTTTGTTCTATTTATTTGTGATTTTGTGAATGATTTTTGATGTCGTTTTAGTATATAATATGGTTTGGTTAGTTCACCCAAGAAAAGAGAATGTGGATGTTGTCTCTGGAATCCTATCGTCATCTTCCTCGCATGCAACGCTCTGGCCCTTTCAGTTGAAACCAAAACGTGTTTCAGGTGCCTAACACAACCTCTCACTACTCATTCACATCATTTGGTTTTTGTTCTGATAAATTTGTATGCTTTCTGGATTCTTTATGGCAGTTTTGGACCTTTTCTTTTCTGAATGTGTGCTTCTCTGGGTTTTTTATGGCAGCTCTGTGGAAAAGCAAGAAAAAGGAAGAACCAGTATTAGAAGATCTTCCCAAAGAGTACTTCGATGATGTGAGTGCCTTGATCCTTTAACTTGGCCAAATGGGTGCTCAAATTTCATGTTTTTCTGTGATTATATGAGTAATTTTTTGTATTTTGTTTTGGGTTTTGCCAACTTCTATGGTGGTATTTATGGGTTTGGTATTGATTTTCAGTTAACAATGACTTTGGGGAAATTGATTGAGTCTGCATTCAATGTAACTTTTCGTGCAATTATATACCGATGAAATTGATTGAGTTTGGTGGGTTTGATGCGTACTGATATAAGTTTATTTGGTTTGGGTTGATCTGAAATTGGTGATTGCATTTTCATAACACGTTGGAATGTGAATTTTCATGCGTTTTGTAATTCTGAGTCTGTGTTTGGATGCTTTAATATGTTGGATTACCTTAGATACTGGCCTTCCCTTGATTTATGCATGATGGAACTAATGTACGTTAGAATAGATAATTTATCTGGTCTTCTTACTTTTGTTGGAATGTTGTTAATGTAATCTGTTAATTTTGGATATTTGTCTGTCATGGGTTCTGTAGAATTAGACTCCAGTTGTGTCCTCTCTGGTTTTCTGATTATTTTCTCAATTACGATTATTTCTTACCAATTTCCTTTGAGATTTGTGCATGTGTTTGTGAATGCTCTGTTTCTTCATTTTTACAGGAAATAGAATTGCTCTCTTCCTCTTCTTGGCAACCACGTATGCCCTCTCTCTCAAATTCTTTCATTTGGGGTTTAAATGTGATGCCTTATTGCCTAAAATATCATGTTGTTAAATGGGTTATGATATTTTGGTTCTCTGCACATTCTGCATAGTGCAAAAAGCAAAATCTCTCTCTCTCTCTCTCTCTCTCTCTCTCTCTCTCTCTCTCTTGCTTTTTGTGGCTAAAGATCATGTCGTTTGTGTCATAAATTTATTTTTGTTACGTGGGGTTATGTATATCTTTCGGATAATAAAAAAGTTTGAATCTTTACTAGGTTTCTTTAAATTTCTTTGAATTCTGCTTTGTAAATTTGGTTTAGAAATGTGTAGAATTGCATTTAAGAGGATCATAAGGAAGAGAAGCAAAGATCAGTTCTCAGGCATTCCCTACGTGAGATGACTATGCTTAATTGCTTACTTTCCACTTGTTATGCTACTTTGCTTCTCACTCCTTCAACTGCTCTTTCTCTCTCCCCTCTCTGCTGTGTACTGCCTAATTAGTTATTTACATTTGTTTATTTATCTCTGTAAGGCTTTCATGCTTGGATTTTAAACTTATGATTCAATTAGAAACCTTTATAATGTTGATGGTAGTAGAACATTCAACAGATATATATTCAACATTCGGTGGCTCTGGCAAAATCATATAGACTAAGATTTGTTAATATATGGAGGTGAGACGAGCTATTTCATTCCGAACTAAGACCTAAGAATCTTCGCAATTCTTATCCTTTAAATTTTGTATTTTTTTTAAAATATTTATTAATTTTTTGGTGATGCAGATAGATGAACATGTTCAAAGGGAAATCATGAACCATAGATCACTGGACCATCCAAATATCATTCGATCCAAAGAGGTTAGTGATAATAAACTATTTTCATTTTGTATTTTTTTTTAAATATATATATATATATATTTTTTTTTTTGGTGATGCAGATGGATGAACATGTTCAAAGGGAAATCATGAACCACAGATCATTGAAGAATCTGAATTTCATTCGATTCAAAGAGGTCAGTGATCATAAACTATTTTCGTTTTGTATTTTAAGAGGATGAATTTGGCAAGTTCTGTTTGAATTTTGTATGAGTATCTGCTGGGGTTAGGTGGATGACGACATAACATGCTAAATTTGGTCTTTGGTGTGCTTAAACTGGTACTGGGGATAGGGATGGGTAAATACCCATTGGTTATGGGTAACTGCGGTTACCCGTCTATTTAAATTAAACGGTTACGGTTATGAATAAATTGTTTATATAAATAAACGGTTCTGGGTATAACCGTTTACCCGCGAAATTTAAATAGCCGGTTTTAGGTATTAACCGCGGTTATAAACGGGTAACCGTTTACCCATTTATTTTATATATGTAAAATTAACACAAACTATGTTCTCGATCCAATAATACTTAGGACCCAATAAATTAGCAAGGAATTCAGCGGTCCTTCTCTCAATAACATTGCTACAGGAATGATGATTCTCATCATCAAGGAATTCGCCAAATTAATTTAAATTCCTTGCGAGTAACCATGAAATTGACAGAAATGTCTTCTAAACAATTTTTGTAACCCAATAATACTTACCAAATGTTATATTTACCTTCATTGATAACAGTTAAAAATATCGTCCTTAAACTATTATTTTAATTATTGGAATGGTATAAGGACTTAAAAAATTAAAATACGGAAATGGATGATGAATGTACCTATAACGGTGTTTAATTGTTTAAAAAAAGAAAATTATGATAATTTTTTTAAATTTTCAAGTTGTTAAAAAATATGTTGATGGGTGAAAAAGGGGTAATGGTAAAAAAAAAAAAAAAAAAAAAAAAAGATATAAAGGGGGAAGAAGGGTAAATGGGTAAACAGGGATTAAACGGTTACGGTTAAATGAGTATGCGGTTATGGGTATGGTTAACCGTTTAGGCAATTACCTAACGGGAAAACGGTTATGGGGTATGAGCATAAACGGTTATGGGTAAATAACTGCGGTTACCTGCCTGTCATAACCGTTGCCCATCTCCAATTGGGGATGGTTGGAACTTTGAACCCATGATGCAGTAGGACTAAGAGAAATGCCCTACCCATCGGGGCAATCCACCACTTGAAGAATTGTTGTTAAAATAATACTGCTAAAAATATGAGCTTTACTTCTTGCACTTTGTGTCTTATTTATGTATGCAGTCACGCCTGAAATGTGTCTTATTCATGCAGTTACGTCTGAAACAGTTGGTTCATGCTGCAACGCGTGAGCTTATTTTTTAGTTGAGCTCTAAAACTTTATTTTTCTTAAAAACAGATTTTAAATTCATACTTCATACAGGCATGAAATTTTGTATATTAAATTATTGAAAACAATTTTTTAGGGAAAAATTAAAAATAGATAGAAACGAAGCTTAACAACCAATACACATTTGAATCTAGTGATTTGTGCATCACCAACATCAATTTGAATTAAACTGGGTAATAGTTTAGAGCACTGGTTACTATGGGGTCTTGCGGGACTCATTCTCAAGATCGATCACTTCACGGTTACAGAGATTGTAATGAACCCCGCAGACGACAGTTGAAATAGATTCATTCTCGCAGTTATTAATCCATTTATCAAAGCCTAATAAGTCCGCTCCCATGATACGTGGGATCAATGCATCTTCACTACTTGATGGGACATCGTCCTTATCCTTATTTTGCCGCTCGTACACAAACTGGACTCCAATCTCCTTTGTGACGAAACCGACTTGCGCTTTGATTATTTCAAGACACACTTCTTCCCCGCATTCCAATTCATTGTTCCCCATAATCCAATGGGTTAGCCATAACATATCTTCGTTCATCACTTTCCATTCAACCTCATTCCACGTGCTCAATCTCCACTTAAGGCACTTTGTCTCATTCCTAAGTTCAAGCCAGAAACTTGCAATCTCAGGGCTTCGATCCGATTGCCGGTCAAACAATATACATGCATTTAAACCTACGATCTTGATATTAGGCTGTGAAGGAACAATAATAGAGAAAACAGTGTTACCCATGCTCCAGTAATTGAACCGATCTGGAATCTTGCTCTCATGGACAAAAATGCTATATATGCCACATTCAAAAGTTCCCTGCAGTTTCATGGTGATGTTGTGATTACAATCTAATCGTTTATGCCATAGAGATCATACTATAAGCACTTGTACATAACAGAGAGAGAGAGAGAGAGAGAGAGAAAACCTTGGAGCGCCTTCTTGCACAAAAGTTGTTCCTTAGGACCTCAATGCCACCGTTGGGTTTCAAATCGAATAGATCGATATCTTTGAGGAGTTTTATGTCAAAGCTGCTCAATGGTAGTGTATTGAACAAGCTTGCAACATCAACTAGTTTCCCACAATACCATAAATTTGAGTCCAATAATATGTTGTAATACATTAAACCTATGTCCGACGGTATGTCTTCTGACAAGGGATGCGTGGGCGGTGATATGTGCAAGTTCGGTAAATTTGTTATTCTTTTCAATGATGTGCAACCTTTACCATTCAATTGTTTCAAACCATGTGGGAGCTCTGGAAGCATTGTGAGGTTTCTGCAACCTTCTACTGCAAGAGTGCGAAGCTTATCAAGATTGTTCATGCTCTCTGGTAGGCTTGTAATTGGATTGTTATTCAGATCCAAGTACTCTAACGAAGGCAGCATAGTAAGGGCACTCGGAATCTCTGATAGATTGCAGCAATCCAGACGTAAACTTGTTAAGGAATGCGGTAAACTTGCCAATGAGAAACTGCTTGATTCAATATTTTTTCTCGGCGACACCGACGACCAGATTGAATACCATGATTTAGGTGATAACAGATTGAGCTTCTTCATTTCACAAGCTGTAGATTGTAAGTGATCAGTTGTGGCAGTCGTATTGGCACCAAGCACAAGCTTTGAGCAACCAGAAAGATCAAGATCCCGCACAGATCTCAATATTGGAAGCTTCATGAGATTTTTGCAGCCTCCTAGATTCAAAACAAGAAGTTTCTCTAGGTATCCGATGGATTCATCAACCTCAACCAAATTTATGCAATGTTTAAGAATCAATCTCTCAAGGTTAGGGAGTCCTGAGAAGTCGGGGGTTGTCCTAAGGCCATGTGAATGACTGAGATTAAGAATTTTCAGCCTCGGAAGAAACTGTTTGAATAACAAGTATTAATCAATTTCTAAGAAGATATAATGGACATGTGTGAGAGAAAGAGTGAGAGAGAGAGAGAGAGTTACGTACCCTGATCCCACTCCAAACATGTTGTAGGCTACTATTTCGCATGTCAAGAACAACCAGGTTTTCCAAATAAAATTTTTCTGGTACTGATTTTAAGTGGAATCCTCTCCAAGATAAACATATTAAACTTTTTGGAAAATCTTCGTAGCTTCCCCTGACGTTGATGTTGTTGAGCATGAGAAGTTCAAGATTGTGCATCCTTCTAAACACCTCAGAGTTGAAATCCATCTCATTTGATGCAGAAGCTGAGTTTGTGGATGAAAAGCTAACTGGCTTCCAAGAGAAGAAACCAAGCCGACGTCGTCTTGAACAATTTCCATCATAATCTTCATCATGGCATCGTTTTTTATGACATCCAACAAACGTTGTTTTGCTAGCAAGGTTGAGCATGAGGCCCTTAATATTTTCCGTACCCTGCTAACAAATCAGATCATTGAGTAAGTATATAACTAGTACTGGACAACAAATCATAACTAAAAATACATACACATGAAAAACATAGTTCTTACACTTAATTTTCTCAAAATATTAGAGGCATCTTTCTGCAACACTCTACTACGTTTTCCGGGGTCATCAGGTGATTCCTCACGAATAATTTCCATTGCCATGTTTCTCACCAATTGATGCATGACCAACCTGTTCGGCCATTGAATTTTCACTAGGCATCTGTCAACTAGATTTTCAATCCCAATCCTTGTGTAAAACTCTAAGCTGTCCAACATTGTACTCGTATAATCCATCTTCTTTCCTGTGAAGAAACTGGCTATGTGAAGGAATAAATTTTTGTCATGATCATCTTGTAAAGAATCAAAACTTATCCTCAGAACTTTTTGAATTTTGTCATTAGGGATCACGTCTAACTTCTGCAATGCACTTTGCCATACTTCTACACTTTTTCCGGATAGAGAAGATCCCAGAACTTGAAGAGCTAATGGAAGCCCTCCACAGTGCTGTACCACATGTCTTGAAAGCTCCATGTAACCTTCTTCTGGATGGGATTGTCTGAAGGCATGCCAACTGAAAAGCTCAAGTGATTCGTACTCATTCAGTTCTGGAACCATGAACTTTTCAAAAACATCGTAAGCATTTAACAAATGTTCATGTCGAGTTGTTACGATAATTTTACTTCCTGGATGAAGCCACTCTCGCATTCCAAGAATTGCATTGAGTTGATCTCGGTTGCTCACATCATCAAGAACAATAAGAACTTTTTTATAGCCCACGGCTTGTTTGATCCTGATTGTTCCTTCATCCGTATTGTATACTTTCTTTGCTTTCCCCTTTTGGATATCTGAAAGAAGTTTTCTTTGCAAGCCAACAAAACCATGTTCTGAAGATTCTCGTATATCTGCAAGAAAGCTGCTACCTTGAAATCTACCAAAGTTAAGGTTATAAGCGGCCTTCGCGATAGTGCTCTTGCCAATTCCACCCATCCCACAGATGACAGCTACACCAACATCATTTGATTCATCTTGTAACCACATGTTTAGGCGTTGCACACGATAATCCATTCCAACTGAAAAGGGAGCGACGTCTAAAGCTGCGTGATCCAGTTCATTTCTAATCTCTTCAACAATATCTTGGATGAACTGCCCCTCATACCTATAATTCATTTAATTGAAATATATGACGCAGAAATAAGCATGAGAACAAATAAAACCAAAATCGATAGGAAAATATAAACCAAAATTGAACAACTTCAAGCTTCACTGCCATCTACAATTTTACTTGAGGTTTTTTAGCCAAAATACACAACTCCTTACTTTGGTCCCAACATTTGAAATCGATAGAATTGGTCCCGAGTTTGTCCATATTTTGATCATTTATTGAAAAATCTCCATAAAATAAGGATGAAATGATAAAAATACCCTCAATTTGGTCAAATCATTTTGGCCTATTGTTTATTAAATTGAGGATAATTTTATTATTTTGATCCTTATTTAACTTAATTTTTCACCCATGGATCAAAATGATTGATGATAGACAATCTCAGGGACTCCTTATATTGATTTTAAATCTCATGGACTAAAGTGATGAGTTATGCAAATCCCAAGATCATTTTGGCTAAACAAAACCTTTTACTTAATTTAAAAAGGGGTTTTTCTTTAACTCTAATCTTCAAGAAGATTGAAATTTAAAATAAATCTGATGTTAGATTACATATTGATTATAATCCCTTAATGTATCCTTAATTCAAAATAGTTAATGTGCATTTTATTTAATGTCTCCTATTAAATATTTAAATTTATTATTATACAAAATTTTAATTTATTTTTTGACCAAAAAAGGGTTTTTTTTTTAATTTATTAATTTTATTTAGCATTCTTAAAACTTGAAAGACTCAATTAATGTAACTAAATGTTAGTACCGAAATGTGTGTATCGAAATGTATTATATTTAACTAATGTATTTAAATATTAGTACTGAAATGTATGCATCGAAATATATGCACCAAAATGTATTATATTAATTAATGTACCTAAATGTGTGTACCGAAATATTAGCACCGAAATGTATGATATTTAACTAATGTGTTTAAATGTTAGAACCGAAATATATTATATTAAATTAATGTACCTAAATGTGTGTACCAAAATGTATGCATCGAAATGTTAGTACCGAAATGTTTTATATTGAATTATTGTACCTAAATGTTTGTATCGAAATGTATGTACTGAAATATGTGAATCTAAATGTATGCATTGAAATGTATTATAATAAATTTAATGTACCTAAATGAAGAAGAAAAAGTACATCGAAATATATTGTATAACAAAAATTAATTTATCTAAATGTTTACAACAAAATATATTACGATAAATGAAATGAAAATGAAAATTATAGTGAAATAAATTAATACATTAAAAATTAGGAAGAAAAAGAGAAATAATTAAAAAAATAAAATATAATTAGTAAATGAGGTTATTAATGTATCGAGTGACAAAACTTTTGTACATTAAATTTTAAATTCATTATTATACACATTTTAATTCACTAATTTTATTTAACTTAATGAATTTTATTTAACTTTATTTGATTAATGTACCTAAACTTTAGTATCATAATATATTTTACTAAATTAATGTACCAAAATGTTTGTACCTAAATATATTGTAGTGAATTAGTGACACATAAGAAAATATGTAAAAACATAAGTAAATAAAAAATTCCGTACCTAACTATATGATGCTAAACTAGTGTACCGAAATGTTGGTACCTAAATATATTATACTAAACTAGTTTACCGAAATGTCCGTACCTAAACATATTATACTAATCCAATGTACCTTCGTACCTAAATATATTGTAATGAATTAGTGGCAGATAAGAAAATATGCAAAAACATAAGTGTGCCAAAAAATCTCTACGAAAATATTTTCTTATATAAGATGTTACCATAATGAGAATTAAAATTTATAATATTTTCATAAAATTTAAATTCATAAAATTATAAATAAAACAAGAGACATTGAATATATGCTGGCATTAAATAGAGTCTAAGATCTAAAATCAATTTTTAATCTTGTATAAGACACTTTTCTAAACTTCATCTTATTTAGAGATTAAAATCTAGTTTTCTAATTTAAAAGACACTTTCAATTAGCTTGAGAACATTATGAGAATAGAAATTACCGATCTCCTAAAACCATTCCTCCCAAAGACGCAACATCTCTAAGAGCTCTTCTCCACAGCTCCACCTTGTCCATCTCCTCCGTACTGAATCGCTTCTCATGTCTGGCAAATGCTTCAGCAAAAGAACCACTCTGCTTCCTGACATCGGATGGATCCACATCATAGAAAACTGGCAGAACCACATGTCTACAATCAGTATTTCTACGTTCCACGATCTTCAAAAGTTCGTTCAAACACCACCTTGAGGAAGCATAGTCCTTGGAGAAGACAATTATCGATACTTGTGACTCCTGTATCGCCTTCTCTAACTCCGACTCAATCTTCTCCCCTCTCTTGATTTCATCATCGTCTCTAAACATGTGGATTCCTGCTAGCTCCAAGGCTCTATAGAGGTGATCAGTAAAGCCCTTGCGCGTGTCCTGGCCTCTGAAACTCAAGAAGGCATGATAGGAACACCGGTAAGAGGACGAATAAGAATCTCGGAAAGCATCCATCTAGAGAAACTCTCTGCTTCTTGGTTCTTGCAATGACTGAATGCAGGGCACGAATATGCAAGGCCGAGGACAATTATATGCAGTTTCTGAGAGGGACATATATATGAAGAGGAAGGTTCCCATTAGCCACCAGGAATTCCACACTTACTGACGAGGAAGTTTCCTTGTAAGTGAATGGGATGTTGAGGTACAGAATTTGAGAGGAGTTTGACTATCAGCTTTGATGAAACTAGGACAAAAAAATGTTACGAGGTTGAGTGAAATTGTAAATACCATAAATTGTGAAGCATTCTACATGTAAATACCATAAATTGGGAGAACTTAAATTGCCCTTGAAAAGTGGGAGACCTTAAATTGTGGAGCATTCTACATGTAAATACCATAAATTGCCCTTGAAAACTTCAAAATTTACAATTAAAATTAAGTACATTACATTTTACACCCTCAAGTTTGAGTGAAATTGTAACCTCATACAACATATTTAGAGCATTTCAATCTCACACACGAACTTGTATTTTATAGCAATTTCAAACATTCGTTTGTTAAACCGTTAATTTAACATTTTTTTTTCTTTTTTTTCAAACGTTAATTTGACTTTCGGGGTTAGGGTATTTTTGGGGGCATGTGGCTTGACGTGAAGGAGTCAAATTAGAAAGAAGATTGGTGTAGGGGACTAGTTCCACAAGACACGGTGGTTGTATGGAATGGGTGGTGCTGATGGAGAATGTAGGAAAGAAGGTGGAAATGCATGTGGTGTGCTCGGGTGGGAGAAGAGTGGGTGGGTCCCTTTTTACTTTGTTTATTATTTAGTTTTGTATTTAAATTGTTTTTATAATTAATTATTTTTATATGCCTAGTCTTTGAAATATGTGGTTCATGTATTTGCCAGTCATCACTTAACAGTAAATTGACGATTTGACTAACAAATATATAAAATTGCAATAAAATACAAATTTGTGTATAAAATTGAAATATTTTAAAGATGTTTGAGGTTGCAATTGCATCCAAACTTCACGGTGTAAATTGTAAATTGGTAGGTGTTTTATGATTGACAAATATATAAACAAATTAACTTAATTTTTTTTTTTTAAATCGTAAAAAATTTTCTAATTTAACATACAAAGACTAATTATCGCACGCATAAATTTTGACAAGCGGCTAGTAAAACAAGAAAAATAAAGTACAGTAGATGAGAAAGAGTTAAACCTTACAGTTGACGAGTCAGCGGGAAGATTCTTAATAGCCACCAAGACACTTCACACTTATTGATGAGGAAGTTTCCCCGATGGATTAAGTCAATGGGTCGGTGAGGTTAATATAGAATAGGAGTTTGACTATTAGGGGGGAGTTTGACGATCAGCTCCCATGATGAAATTAAACATAGAGAAATGCCAAGGAAAATCTATCAGAGCAAGTTCAGTCCATTCAATCCGTGGTATCATTTTTTGTACATAATATTTGACACACGTTCTTGCAATACTTACTTCGTTATATATTTAAACGATCTGAAATGTTTATCACTTATTATTTTCTCAAAGACTATGTCTACCAAAAGATCATCTAAATCTGATCCATTTCTTCATTACAAATGAATGTCTTAATAATTTTGATTTATATAATTTTTGCAAAAATGCTAAAATACACGGAGTGAGTCCACGAAAACGTGTGTTAAAGGTTGGTTAAAAAGAAGTGGTGCGACTGCCACGGAAGAGAGACTATTTTAAACGATGTCTAGCCTTTATTAAACAATGACTCGCACCGAGATTGACCAATCTCCAAACTATATTCTTTCTTTTATTGTCAATCTCCAAACTATCTAATCTTTCGACAATCCACGTTCAGAAAACAAGCATCCTCATTATTGTCAAGTGCAATAATTCACAGAATACAAATCTGTAAAAAAACATCCAACAAGGCTACAACCTTCAAAGCTAGTCTATGAAGAGGCTCAGTGCTCACAGCTCAGTGGAAAGGAACTACCAAAGAAAATGTCATACGACGCGAAGTAACGAGATTAACTCTAACAGAGGATGCAATTTTAGGGCAACATGAATTTACAAAACAGAGAAAAGTAATATGAATTCAGATTCTTCCCACTCGATGTGCAACAGCATGAAAAAGAAAAGAAGGTATGACTAATCTTGCAGAGTTTAATTTTGAAACCAAATGCGATAAACAAAAGAACCACATGTTTGCTATAAATCACTACACAAGATATAAACGAACGGGACATGCTGGTCAAGATATTTTAGATCATCCACTATTTGTGCAGCAAGTTAATCAAGTTTAGAAAATTTTCTTCTATTTTTGGAACCTATAAAACATAGCGACAAAGAAAGAGACCAAAGGGAATGATCTAGCGGTTGAAGCCAATTTCAACGTAAGGTACAAGCATGCATAATTAGGAACCCAACTAAAGATAAATAAGTAAACTTACCAAGATCAACAATAATACAGGCATATCAGGACTTGATCTGTAACAAAAACAAAACTTGTCATTCATGATGTGATAGTGGTGTAGTTCAACTGTACAATTAACAGTCCCAACCGGAAAGTTTCAGACAACACAACATCATCACTGAAGCATGAGAGCACGTGAAATGTAAAGATCCAGCGAAATCCGACACCGAAAAAGATTAAGAAATAATACCTTGTCATATACGGTAATGAAGTAGTAACCATTGGGAGCACATTGAGTGCTATCCTTCAACAACCCATCAACTGTCCGAAGCTCAACCTAAAATCCCAAAATCAATTTGTTACTTGTTCGATATCCCGTATCTGGTTTAGATTAGTGACGAAAATGCAGTGAAATTTCAGGCACTAATTCCAAAAATTGTTTTACCGTGATCTGAGAATAATCCAATTTAGCATCGGGCGGCTTCCTGGCCTTGATCAGAGAAGAACTAGCCTGAGAGTTTACAGTGGCGATTACAGACTCGATCAGGTAAAAGGGTAGAATTCATTAACTCTAACAGTGAAAAAGATGAAATCTTTTACCTCGACGAAGCCGCCGCAGCCGTGGATTGAGTCGGCGAAAGTGGTAGAGAGAGAAGAGATTGCGAGGAAGAAGAAGAAGAAGGCTGAGGCGTGGTCTTTGATGCCTCCCTAGTGTGTGTGTTTTTAGAGTTGCGAGACCTGTTCTTCTTGGATACAGAAGGTGTTTAGTTTCAGCCATTGAGATTGATCCAACGGTAATCAATTAAATTGCTCCAGGTATCAAATAGGCAGCCGCTGGCTCGGTACCCCTTTTCCCTCCTTTCTTTCTCCACTCTTCTGCTGCAAAATCTCTCCTCATCCCTCTCACCTCTCCCTCTCTCTCTCACCTGTTCTTCTTCTCTCAGTCGTCAGGTACTCTCTCTCTATTTCTGGTCGCTCTCGTTGGCTGATATATAATTTTGTGACGTCTACCTCTAGATAACCAGAACCTGAAACGCAAATCCTTGTTCTTATTTTCCTTCTGTTTCTGTTTTTAAAATAATTATTAGTATGAACTTGTGAGCATATCTGGTGAGTTTCGAAACGCAACTGGTGATTGATGTGAGGAGTTTCTTATGTTAAATTCCTGTGGCAGTGCCAAGTAATTGATTTTGTTGCTCACATTGCATTCAGATTTCTATCTTGTAGTTTCCTTTGTTTCAATCTTTATATATTTATCGGTGTCTTTAAATATTGGTTTTCGAAAGTTAAGTTCAAGTTTTTGTATCATTGATGTTAGTTAGACTGAATTTCGTATCTCATGTCTCCTATTGTTTCCAACTTTATATTTAATTGGAATTGGAACCACATTTGCGATTGCCAAAGCCTTGAAGAATCTTACAAACTGTTTTTGGACATTTGAGAGTAATAGACTAGTACTGCGAATAGAGATCAATGATGTCCGAAGAGTGAAGAGTCGATTATAATTTTTTGTGGCGGACTTGTATAATATCGTTCTTCATCTGAGGGGTTTAATTGTGTCTAATGGCTACCGATGGTTTCAGACGGCAACAGGTTTCATCAACTCCGCCTTGAAAAATCAATGTCCAAAAGTTTGCAGAATCACGGGGTTCAGAGCTTGAGACACTCCATTCAATTGTATCTAACAGATTGAACAATGATTTCCGGTCTCGGAGAAGCAAGAGAAGAAGAACCACCGCTTACGACAATCAAGCCGCCAAAAAAAGATATAGAAAGAAGCGAAAACTTGATCAGAGTAATGCTTTGACATTGCCTCCAGAGAAAGATGACAAGAAGAATGTTCCTCGTCGCATTCGTAGGAGAGCTGAGCTTAAAATGTTGCTTGAAAAGGGTTTCTGCACATCAGGGGATGGTACAAAGAGGCTTAGAACACATGTTTGGCATGCGAAGCGGTTCACAATGACAAAGCTTTGGGGTTACTACCTTCCCTTGGGTTTGCAGGGCAGGTAAAACGCATTATTAATTTAACAGTGCTATTCCTTACTTTTCGCTTATTATTTGTTCTATTTCTCGATAAATACTAATTTGTTTGTTATCTACTTTATAAAATAAAATAAAATGTAGAGGAAGGGGGTCCAGAGCTGTCTTGAAGTGGTTCAGGGATGGAGTGCTTGTTCATGATGCAAGCTATCATGTAGCTATCCAATTGGAGGGGCCGGAGGCAGGCATTTACTTTCTATCTTATGAATTTATTCCTATGAACTTGTATACCTTTTAATTTATTGTTCTTCAAAAGGAAAAGTGTTGCAATATGTTATTTTCTGCTACTGAATTATGATGTTACACCCTACTTCATATGCATCCAGGATTCGTTACTATCAGTGTTAGGCATGGTAATGGTGTCTCCTCCATCAACTCGTTCTGAAAATGTTTCCAGTTCTGTTATTTCTGGTGTCATATATGATAATGCTATGGTAAGTTATCCTATTGCACTCTTCTTTGTGAATGTGGATGACTTGAGGTATTCACTTGATGACCCATATTTCGCAGCTTCATCATTTGGGAGCACCTCTTTCAAAACCAATAGCTCCTGTGAACTGTATGTGGCGGCCTTCTGGCCAACCAAATAGAGATAATAATGCAGCTGACTGTGAAGGCGATGAATTCAATGGACTAGAGGGTACAAAGCACTCTTCTACTGATCGGCAGCTTTGGGTGTGGATACATGCTTCTGCTCTCACTGAAGCTTATGACACTTTGAAATTAGCTTGCCAAAAAGAGGTACCCATTCTTTCTTTTTGTTCACACAAACATCAATAGCTAGTGTATAGAGGCTTGATCTCATCTGAGTTCATGTCGGAAGGAAGGAAACGATGATTTATGGATCTTAAGATAGAATGCAACTGTGCTGGTTTGGTATTTAATTCTTTGATTGAATGATGATTTATGTCAATACTGAAACTCGTCTACTTCTATGCCTTGTACTTGATTCTCTGATAAGCCAACATTTTTTTTCAAATGCTACTCTCAAGTGGTTTTTGTGCTGCGCTTAGATGTCAAAGTTCGCCTCTAGTCTAGACTTGGTAGATGTCAGAATAGAGAACTCATTACTGTTAGATGATACTACATGTTCTTGGTAGATTATTTACTGTTATTCATATAATGCTTTATTATCTTAGATGGAGGGCAGGGACATCGTGATTAATTGTTTCTCACTTGAGGGTCAACTTGCAAAATTAGAATTAGTGGGATCAAAAGCATTTCAACTCCTTCAAAGGACATTAATCCCTGCTACCAGGTGAGTTATGGAGAGGATTTCATTGACTTAACCAAGTAATGAGGTTAAAGATGGCTATTTTTGTTGTCTGGCTGAATAGGACTAGAGATAATTCTTGGAAGTTGATGAGACATTCAGCTGCCAAGGTGGATGAGGATTCCCAATCTACAATTCATCTTAAAAACGAGGAGGAAATTCCTTCTCATGCAATTTTGTCCCTTAATGTCAAGGATCCTCGCACATTAACAGAGAAGGGAAACACTGCAGATGCTCAAGATTTAGGTTCAGCTAGTATACTAGGTGATGTACTAGGAACTGAAGACAAAAAGCATGTTATCTTTGGACGATTTTCAGATGAACCTGCAGGTAGTGGCAAGATCAGAGCAAACAATGTTAGCAGTGGAGTAAGCCCTCCAGTGGAAGAGGCTATTCTTTGCAAGGAAAAACATGACCAGAATAGGAATTTCTTCTGCCTCGATGATTCAAGTTCAGGGGAACTAAATACTTCCTCCACGTCACAGGGCTCACGATCTTGCCTGATTATGCTTTTGAAGAATAGCAACGGAAGAGGCTTGCATGTTGGGTAAACTCCTTTTTTTTCCTGGTTTATTCTTCCATTTAGTGTTATGTGGATTATGCTAATTGCTGCATATTTTATGTACTTGTATTAATGCTTATATGTGGGTTCAGTGAGCACCTTTTTCCTGAGTTGTATGTTCGTACTGTTTGTAAACTGTTAATGTATTTTGTTTCTCATAAAGATATATATATATATTATAGAGTTCTATGTCTTTTTTATCGGAAACATGAAAGTCGTGGCATAAATGTTCCCACTGACTCTTTGTGCAATAATTGATAACGCGATCTTTGAAGTTCGGAATTTCATGAAAGTACAATGTGACAATCTGTTTTTTTCTGACTCGCCTTAAAATTGCTTCAATGCATTAAACTTTATCATCTGTTCAATTGAGTTTGATATATTTTTAAAGTTACCTTAGATGTCTATCTCTTATTGCCTTACAGATGGTCTGTTATACTCCCCGTAGTCAAGGCATTTTGGATTTCTCGTCTCTAAGGGGGCTCATGCAATGGGGTTGAGAGAGAAGCGCTGGATTTCATGTGAAGTAAGCATTGAAACTTATTATGTATAAATTATAATATTTAATATCAGTTTATCGAACGTTGCATTTAAGTCCCTTTTATTTTCTAGGTGGGGTTGCCATATTTTCCTTCAGATTTTCCTGATTGCGATGCTTATTTATGCCTCAAGGAGAACGAAGCTGCTGCTTCTAATCTTAAAGAGGAACTTCGTCCTCCAGCCATAAGACCTTTGAGGGTTCCCATTTTATCCCCATGGAATAGTATCCGAGTTGCTTTAAACGAAGAATCTAATGCAGTTGGAGATGCTGAAAGTTTTAGGCAGCAACATGGCATCAGGAGCAATTCATCATCTAATTCAGACTCTGGAAATTCTGATGCTACATTAGCCGCCTGTCATGGAAATTCATTTGATGGTTTTATAGCACGGATGAGTTTTTCGCTGACAAATTTCTTGAGTGAAATTCAAGGCTGTCATTTACGTCTGTATCCTTATGTCGCTGATAAGGAGACAAGTTTCACGAATTTTATGAGGGATGAAATCAAGCTTGGTCCAGGCCAAGATCAGTTTACTAGATTTAAGAACAGTCATAAACTATTTTTTGTTAGAGTATTACTCCATGCTTACAAGGAAGGTTTTCTTGAAGAGGGAGCTGTAATTTGTGCACCTCGACTGACGGACATCACTGTGGACCAGGTAGTCATTTTTTCTTTGATATCCTATAAGCTTATGGTTTATATGATATCCTATAAGCTTATGATTGTATTACAACGGTGGTGCTTGAAATTTTCTCGTCTTTATATACTAGTAGAGGAGATAATGTGACCTATTTACATTACGCCTCTTATTCAGAACCTGCATTAATGAAAACTTTCTGAGATTTAATGTAACCGTTGAAAATTTTAATCATGGGAGTGACTTGAAATTTTGCGGCTATTTTTGAAAGACTTTATACGTATTTCAGAGCACCATTCATGCTGCAGACCAATAATTTTGAAAAATAAGCTTCATGTGTGTGTCTTGCAGGTCAGAGAGTTTCGATGGAGGACTTCAATTGCCTCAATCTGCTGTGGCTTCATACTTCGCAGAGCAATCTTCTGGTAAGTGGGAACTCCAAATGCCATAGGACCCTGTTCTTAGAGAAACTTATCGTTCGCCAATAGGCTTCGTCACCACTGGTTTTGTTAGAGGGAGGTTAGTTCACAGCCTCTTGCCACTTTACAACGACCATCTTTTCTTTATATTTTGCTATGCATTCATGATTTTCCAAATTATTTTTTATGCAGCAAGAAGCCAGTAGCACAAGCTTTTTGCGAGGCAGTTGTACTCGCTTGTCTCAGAGAGGAACAATGGGATTTGGTGCCACCATAGTTCAAAATTTGAGATCTTAGTCAGGAATTTGAGATCTTCAGCTTATAGACTTGCTCTTGCCACCATAGTTCTGGAGCATCAGGAAGAAGATGTCGAATTCTTGTGAGCAGCCGCAGAATATGTGGTTGGCTTGCGTAGCACCACGAAACAATATTGTTCAAAATTTACTTTTTACTAAACCAAATAGTTCTAGGAAGCTTCATGTTTTTCGTGTCTCGGCAACGTCACAATCATTTGTCACATAATACATATAACCTTTCATCTTTACAAACACTTAACCTTAGTTTGCGGTTTTTTTATTTCGAAGTAGCGTTAGTTGGCGATATTCTTGTGATCATTGCCAGTAATCTATGTAGTAAACTAAACATAGATTTGTGTAAAGAAGACCATGAACCTGTTCCCCAGTTCTCTGGAAAAATGACCTACCTGCACAATGTCCGTTACTATGAACAAAAAAAAAATCTAATCAATTTGTGAAGTTCTACCATTACTCTTATCTCCCCCGAAGCTTACTAAATGCGTGTCACGGAACCACGCAGGTAAGACTATATTCGGACAATGACATTACATGATAGACAATGATATAACGAATGTGAGATTAAAAACGTAAGTTCCAATGCTCAGAGTCAATGAAAAGCATGTGCATTGAAGTGCAAAACATGTTTTGGTACCATAAACAGAAAAATCTATGCCTGCAGACTTACGTGTTGATACAATACCGATTGCATCAATCTGAAAATACTGAAAGCTCGAAAGATCCAACGCTAAAGATTCCCTTTATACAAGTTCAAGAACCAAAAAATATGTCGAAGTTCTAGGGAGCAGTCAATGTTGGGGGTTTAAAAATGCTTCATTACTTGGAGAGGTTTATCTCACAAAGAAAAATGTAACGCAGCGGAATTGATAGGCAAGAGAAAGAAAGAATTCTCAAAGTATTACACAAGGTTTTTATTCACTCACAAACTTAGTACAAGAGGAAACACTCAAACACTCTTAGAAGCTTTGTTGCTTCTTCTTACTTCTTACTTGACACTCTCACTTCTTGCTACTTGCTCTCTTGGTTGTTTCAAATGGTGTGGATGCCTTCTCCTTTTATAGGCATGGATGGAACCTTGGAGAAGCATGAAAACATTATGCTAGAGATATCTAGATAATTCCACTACCTTCCTAAGCTAGAATTATCTACACTAATCTTGTATGTTGGTGGAATCCTCACCATTCTTCTAGACTCTTCTACCAACTTGAACTTTGCTAGAATTCTCTAGCATGTGCATGGATCTTTCTTTGTGTATGGGCCGGATCAATTATCTTTGGGCCAAGACAAGATTACAATTCAACATCCCCCCTTAATCTTGTCTTGTGACGCCAATTGAGTTTCTTAGTCTGACAAAGTCTTCTTGTTTGAGTGGCTTGGTGAATATGTCGGCAACTTGGTCTTGAGACTTCACGTATTCCACTTGCACATCCTTTCTTGCAATGCACTCTCTTAAGAAATGATAACGGGTATCTATGTGTTTGCTCCTGTCATGGAATACTGGATTCTTTGCTAGAGCTATTGCAGACTTGTTGTCGACATAGATCTTTGTTGGCTCTTCTTGTCGCATTCTTAATTCTTTCAGCAAGTTTCTCAGCCAGATTGCATGGCAGACACATGAAGTAGTAGCTACATATTCAGCTTCGCAGGTAGAGAGAGTGACAATCGGTTGCTTCTTCGACATCCATGTGAATGCAGTGTCTCCCATGAAGAACACAAATCCAGTAGTGTTTTTTCTATCGTCGGAATCTCCTGCCCAATCACTGTCGCTATATCCAGCAAGTTTGTAGTTATCAGAACTTGAATAAAACAAGCCAAAGTTAACAGTACCTTTGAGGTATCGAAGAATTCTTTTGGCCGTTTTCAAATGTGTAGTTGTGGGATTCTCCATGTGGCGACTGATTAATCCGACAGCATAGAGAATATCTGGTCTTGTGCAAGTCAAGTAGCGTAAGCTTCCAACTAGACTTTTGAAAAATGTTGGATCTACGCTTTCTCCTTTGTCATACTTGGTTAGTTTGACTCCGCACTCCATTGGCGTGCTCACGGGCTTGCAGTTGTCCATTTTGAACTTTTTCAGTATCTCCTTTGTGTAGCTTTCTTGGGAAATGAAAATTCCTTCTTCGTTCTGCTTGACTTCAATGCCTAGGTAATATGCCACCAACCCAATGTCGGTCATCTCAAATTCTTTGGTCATCACTCTCTTGAACTCTTCAAACATGCTTGGATTACTCCCGGTGAAGATTAGATCATCCACATATAAGCACACAATCAAAATATCTTCATCTTTGACTTTGACGTAGAGAGCATGTTCATGAGGGCACTTGATGAAGTTGTTTTCCTGAAAGTACTTGTCGATGCGACTATTCCATGCTCGTGGCGCTTGTTTTAACCCATAGAGGGCTTTCTTCAGCTTCAGAACTTTGTCTTCATGCCCTTTGATCTCATAGCCTGACGGTTGCTGAATGTAGACTTCTTCTTCAAGGACTCCATTTAGGAAGGCGGACTTCACATCCATTTGTTGAATCTTCCAACTGTTTTGAGCTGCCAAAGAAATTAGTAATCGTATAGTTTCCAACCGAGCAACGGGTGCGAATACCTCATCATAGTCGATTCCGGCTCTTTGACTATAGCCTTTCGCCACTAGTCTTGCCTTGTATCTTTCGACCTCTCCATTGGCATTTTTCTTTGTCTTATATACCCACTTGACTCCGATGGCTTTGTGTCCTTTCGGAAGAACAGTGAGTTCCCATGTATCATTCTTCTGGATTGCTTCAATTTCTTCATCCATTGCTTTCCTCCACTTAGTATCTTGCACTGCTTCTTGGAAGTCGACTGGTTCACAATCAGCAAAGAGACAGAAAAGTGTAGGATTATCAAGTCTTTCAGCTACCTCATAAAGATCTCGTATACTTCTTGTGCGTGGTACTTCTCTTTCATTTAGACTCCCACTTGACAATGCTGATGCTGATGAATTACCATGATTGGTTGATGTTGGTGAAGCAGGTGGAGTAGTGGATTCTTGTTGAACCTCTCTTGCTTGCTCCATCATCCCTTGTTCATTATCTTCTTCAAATTGAGGAAAGAAGTGAAGATCACCTGCATGCGGGCCAAAATCCCATTCTCCTTCTTCATCGAACATCACGTCTCGACTGATCACCGTCTTCCCATTGTTTGGATTATACAACTTATAGCCTTTTGAATTAGTGTCATAGCCGATGAAGATGAACTTCTCACTTTTGTCATCGAGTTTGGTTCTCCTCTCGTCTGGTACATGTACATGGGCTATGCTTCCAAAAACTCTTAGATGAGAAATACCTGGTTTTCTTCCACTCCATGCTTCTTGCGGAGTTTTTTCCCACACACTCCTTGTTGGAGACCGATTGGATAGGTAGACAGCACATGCTACAGCTTCTGCCCACAATTCCTTAGGCAATTTCTTGCTTTTGAGCATGCTTCGAGCCATGTCGAGGATGGTTCGATTTTTTCTTTCCGCCACTCCATTTTGTTGAGGGGATCTTGGAACTGTCAAAGGTCGACGAATTCCATTTGCTTCACAAAACTCTTGAAATTCCTTCGAAGTGAATTCTCCTCCTCGATCAGATCTCATGGCTTTGATCTTGCAACCACTCTCCTTTTCTACAGCGGCTTTGAACTTCTTGAATGCTCCAAAGACTTCTGATTTCTGCTTCAAGAAATACACCCAGGTTTTTCTTGAAAAATCATCAATGAAGAGAAGGAAATAATTATTTTTACCCAAAGAGCTTGGTTTTATTGGACCGCACACATCGGTGTGAATGAGCTCGAGTGGCTTCTGGGCTCTTGTGGTCGACTCCTTTGGAAAGCTTTTCCTGAACTGTTTCCCAAGTAAACATCCTTCGCAAACTTGATCAGGGTGGCTGATACACTGTAAGCCTCTCACCATCTTCTTCTTGGATAATAACTCCAATCCCCCAAAGTTAAGATGCCCAAAACGAAGATGCCAAAGCCAAGATATGTCTTTGTAACATATCTTGAGACACTTTGCAACATCGTTTTGAATGTTCATGGGAAACATCCTATTCTTTGACATTTTCGCCTTGGCAATTAATCTTCCTTTGTCATCTCTAAGAAAAAGGATATAATTTTTCGTATGAAAATCATAACCTTTTTCTAAGAGTTGACCCAAACTCAAAATGTTGCTTTTCATATTGGGCACATAGTAGACATTCGAAATTAATTGGTGACCCCCATTTTCTAGGGGAATAAGGATGTTACCTTTTCCTTTTACGGGTATTTTGGATTCATCTCCAAAAGAAATGTTACCACTCACTGATTCATTGAGCTCTACGAAGATGCTTCTTCTTCCGCACATGTGGTTGCTGGCGCCGGTGTCAAGGTACCATGTATAGTCTTGGTCTCCATCATTGTTCTTGCATGCTAGTAGCACAACACCATTCTCTTGTTTCTCTTCTTTCACATAATTGACCTTCTCATCAAGTCTGCTGTTTAGAGCTCTACATTCCCAAGCATAATGCCCAAACTTTTGACAATTATAGCATTGAACTTGAGATTTTTCATACCTTGAGTTTGAGCGTCCTCTTCCGCGACCTTTTGTTGAGCTTTCTCCTCTTTCGTAGTTGCTATGGTTGTTTAAGTTCCAACCACATCCACGCCCATGTCCACGTCCGCGACCTCGACCACGACTTCTTCCGTATTGGCTTCTCTCGTTGTTGAAGCTTTCTTCTTTCTTCTTTGGCTGGATTTGCGTCTTGAGAAGCTGTTCATCATTCCCTTGCCTCTTCTTATGTTTCTCTTCATATGCTTGTAGCGAACCCATTAATTGCTCTATACTAATTTCTTCCAAGTTTTTAGTTTCTTCAATCGTCACAACAATGTGCTCGAACTTGGGGTCCAACGAACGTAGTATCTTCTCCATAATTCTAACATCTTCTAACTTTTCTCCGTTTCTTTTTAATTGATTGGAAACGGCTAAGACTCTTGAGAAATAATCAGAGATTGATTCAGACCCTTTCATTTGTAGAGATTCGAACTCGCCTCTTAATACTTGAAGACGAACCTTTTTCACTTGTTCGGCTCCTTTGTAAGAGGTTTGAAGCTTCTCCCATGCTTGCTTGGCAGATGTTGCACTCGAGACCTTCTCAAAGCCATTGTCATCTAATGCTTGGTAGATGAGGTAGAGAGCATTCTTGTCTCTCTTTCTTGAATCTTTCAAACTCTCCTTCTGGGGTTGAGACAGAGTAGCTTCATCTTCTGGCTCAGTGTAGCCTTTCTCCACGACTCCCAGACATCGTGTGCACCCAAAAGGGCCTTCATTTTGATACTCCAATTATCGAAGTTGTTGCTGTCGAGCACTGGAACTTGGAAGGCTGCCATAGCATTGCTAGCCATAGCTCTGATACCACTTTGTTGGGGGTTTAAAAATGCTTCACTACTTGGAGAGGTTTATCTCACAAAGAAAAATGTAACGAAGCGGAATTGATAGGCAAGAGAAAGAAAGAATTCTCAAAGTATTACACAAGGTTTTTATTCACTCACAAACTTAGTACAAGAGGAAACACTCAAACACTCTTAGAAGCTTTGTTGCTTCTTCTTACTTCTTACTTGACACTTTCACTTCTTGCTACTTGCTCTCTTGGTTGTTTCAAATGGTGTGGATGCCTTCTCCTTTTATAGGCATGGATGGAACCTTGGAGAAGCATGAAAACATTATGCTAGAGATATCTAGATAATTCCACTACCTTCCTAAGCTAGAATTATCTACACTAATCTTGTATGTTGGTGGAATCCTCACCATTCTTCTAGACTCTTCTACCAACTTGAACTTTGCTAGAATTCTCTAGCATGTGCATGGATCTTTCTTTGTGTATGGGCCAGATCAATTATCTTTGGGCCAAGACAAGATTACAATTCAACAGTCAATTCACTCGCGAAAACCTTTTGAAGCAAATTCTCAAGCTCGGGGCTTATTTCAATATGCTCTTCCTTCAATCTCTGACGCATCGCAGGTTCCAACTTACCAGCAGCTATGTAACGCTTCAGAATCTTGCAAAATTTATCAGCAGCATCAGCATCCTTCTTGTCCTCAAAATACTTGAGAAATGCAATTTTGGCAGCTGGGGATGGATGCGATTCCCCATCCTTGCTTACTGAAACAGCAGCTCCCAAATGGTTATCAGCCAAATCCACCTTACGGGTGTTCAAGGCGTGAACCATGAGCATTTCCCAAGCCTCGAGGAAAGACCTTTTTGTTGAATGGTAATCTTGTCTTCGGCCCAAGAAGATGATCCAGCCCATAGAAAACTCATGAAATGTGCTAGAAAATTCTAGCAAAAGGTTGTCGGTGCATTAGGCATGCATACTAAAAAATCTGGAGAGTTCTTGCAATATTTAAGTAGGCTTGCAAGCAGAAATATCTAGAACCACAAAACTTGTGGCTAGGAGGAATTTAGTCCAATTCCACCGACATGGTGAGTCGGTTAATCAAGGCTATAAATAGAGATTGTATTGCTATGTAAGAATGTAGAGGAAGTGAGAAAAAAGAGTGAAGAAGTGTAAGAGTGTTTGAGTGTTTCCTCTTGTATTCAGATTGTGTGAGAATAAAAAATTTTGTATAACACTTTGAGTGTTTTTTTCTTTCTCTTGCCTATCAAATTCCGCTGCATTACATTCTCCTTTGTGAGATAAACATCTCCAAAGTAGTGAAGCATTTTTAAACCCCAACACCTTTACCTTTAGTCTTCTTACAGGTATTTGCAAAGATCAATTCTGCTTCTTCGTGCATGCCCTGACTGAGTACCCGCGTATAGCAACATTTGCCAAACTCGTATCATATTTGGAGCAAATGGACTCCAATTCCTCAAACATTTGTCGTGATCATCTTGTAAAGGATCAAAACTTATCCTCAGAACTTTTTGAATTTTGTCATTAGGGATCACGTCTGACTTATGCAATGCACTTTGCCATACTTCTACACTTTTTCCAGATAGAGAAGATCCCAGAACTTGAAGAGCTAATGGAAGCCCTCCACAGTGTTGTACCACATGTCTTGAAAGCTCCTTGTAACCTTCTACTGGATGGGATTGTCTGAAGGCATACCAACTGAAAACTTCAAGTGATTCATACTCATTCAATTCTCGAACCACAAACTTTTCAAAAACTTCATGCGCATTTAACAAATGCTCATGTCGAGTTGCTATGATAATTTTACTTCCTAGATGAAGCCACTCTCGCATTCCAAGAATTGCATTGAGTTGATCCCGGTTGCTCACATCATCAAGAACAATAAGAACCTTTTTATGGCCTACGGCTTGTTTGATCCTGATTGTTCCTTCATCCATATTGTATACTTTCTTAGCTTTCCCCCTTTGGATATCTGAAAGAAGTTTTCTTTGCAAGCGAGCAAAACCATTGGGTTGTTCTGAAGATTCTCGTATATCTGCAAGAAAGCTGCCACCTTGAAATCTATCAAAGTTGCGGTTATAAGCGGCTTTCGCGATAGTGCTCTTGCCAATTCCACCCATCCCACAGATGACAGCTACACCAACATCATTTGATCCATCTTGTTTAGGCGTCTCACACGATTATCCATTCCAACTGCAAAGTGAGCAACGTCTAAAGCTGGGGGATCCACTTTTTTTCTAATCTCTTCAACAATATCTTGGATGAACTGCCCCTCATACCTGTAATTCATTTGAATCGAAATATAGGACGCAGAAATAAGCATGAGAACGTATGAACCAAAATCGATAGGAACATATAAACCAAAATCGCAGTATATAGAGGAGCATATAAACCAAAATCGAACAACTTCAAACTTCACTGCCATCTACAATTTTACTAAGGTTTTTTTAGCCCAAATGGACCATGAGATATATATATGCATAACTCCTTACTTTGGTCCCTGAGATTTGAAATCGATAGAATTGGTCCATGAGTTTGTCCACAATCAATCATGATTTTTCACTGAATGACCAAAACGATTGATTGTGGACAAACTCATGGATTAATTCTATCGATTTCAAATCTCAGCGATCAAAGTGAAGAGTTATGCATATCTCATGATTATTTTGGCTAAAAAAACCTTTTACTTATTTAAAAGACGCTTTCAATTAGCATGACAACATTATGAGAATAGAAATTACTGATCTCCTAAAACCATTCCTCCCAAAGATGCAACATCCCTAAGAGCTCTTCTCCACAGCTCCACCTTGTCCATCTCCTCATGTCTGGCAAATGCTTCAGCAAAAGAACCACTCTGCTTCCTGACATCGGATGGATTCACATCATAGAAAACGGGTAGAACCACATGTCTACGATCAGTATTTCTACGTTCCATGATCTTCAGAAGTTCGTTCAAACACCACCTTGAGGAAGCGTAGTCCTTGGAGAAGACAATTATCGATACTTGCGACTCCTGTATCGCCTTCTCTAACTCCGACTCTATATTCTCCCCTCTTTTGATTTCATCATTGTCTCTAAACGTGTGGATTCCTGCTAGCTCCAAGGCTCTATAGAGGTGATCAGTAAAACCCTTGCGCGTGTCCTGGCCTCTGAAACTCAAGAAGGCATGATAGGAACACCGATAAGAGGAGGAAGAAGAATCTCGGAACGCATCCATGTAGAGAAACTCTCTGCTTCTTGGTTCTTGCAATGAATGAATGCAGGGCAAGCATATGCAAGGCCTAGGACAATTGTATGCGGTTTCTGAGAGGGACAAGTAGGACAAGACATATTCAACCCTCGCGATCTCTGCAAGAATCTGAATGGGCGTCCGTCTTAATATTTGATAAAGACAAGGAGTTTGCGAGGGAATTTTAAAAATATAAAAAAGAAAAGTCACACCTAGTTAAGAGGAGATAAACCTTACCCCTGGTAAATCACGAAAAACAAAATATGGAAGTTGGAGAGGTGATAGTTCGAAGGGGACAGGGAGGAGATATGCATGGTGGATATGGGGAATAGAAAAGGTTTTTCTTTGATGCTTTGTATTTAAAAAAACAATAAATGACGATAAAATCTCTTACAATTCATCAAAACCCAAATCCATAACAATCCTCAAAATGTAAAGGTCATTTTAAAGAAAAATAAATAAATAAAATAAAATAAAATCACCTAGCCCACGTAACCTTTGCCTAAGTGCTCTACCTAACATTTTCAACACCTGAAAATGAATCGTAGTGTTGACTAGTTACCTAAGCCACTTTTTAGAACATAGAAAAAAATGTTTGATCTTGGCATAAACTAAAATTTGTGGGGTTTAAAATCAAACTCAAGTAAGCACAAATAGAACTATTAGCACTATTCTAAAAAATTGAGTTCTTAGACGTTTGAAAATTGAGAAAGTGCGCTTACACCCGATTAGGCGTTCGCCTAGCCTACCCAAACCCGCAAAGGCACTCGCTTAGCCCATCTAAACCCGCTAAGGCATCCACCTAGATCGCGACTTTCACTTAAACAGAAAATCAATAACTTTCTTTTTGCATTCTATTTTGTTAGTAAAATATAAGAAATTTGTTGGATACTTGGATGAAGACTCATTATATGTTTGTTTCCCATGTTTTCAAAGTTGAACCATCTTTTGGTGTTCTTTAAGTATGAATAGGCACTTATTTATATAATATATAATAAATTTACTTAAATCCGCTTAGTCTGCCTAGGCCCCCGCCTAGTTGCCTAAGCGTTAGGCCCCAACCCACATTCTGACTAGTACCTAACGTCTTTTAGAACCTTCATTATTAGAGTGTATCCTTGACCATTAAAAGTATCTCCCATTGAACGAGAAATTAAGTCGTTAAGGCTCTTCCACTCAGATGTGAAGTTAAATGATTACATTTTAAATTAACGTACAATTAAAGCAGATTATTTATACAAACATAAGTCTAGT
This sequence comes from Pyrus communis, assembly GCF_041283825.1. Classification (NCBI taxonomy): domain Eukaryota; kingdom Viridiplantae; phylum Streptophyta; class Magnoliopsida; order Rosales; family Rosaceae; genus Pyrus; species Pyrus communis. The sequence goes on along the minus strand of NC_142581.1, from coordinate 28,040,414 downwards.
TAAGAGCATCTCTAAAGGAAATGTCAAAATCCTAGGTGGAATGCCACTGTGCCTATTTGACATTCAAAAGTTTATTTAACCTAGGGATGACAATTCTAACCGTTAAACCCGGTAACCGTGGATAACCGTCCGAACGAATTGGATTTTGATATGAAAATTTGGGTATATTTTGGGTATGGGGAAAAACCATAAATATTATTCGGTTATGGTTTTGGATATGGTTATAGGGGTTCCCAATTCATATCCGAACCTGAATCTGAAACAAATAATATATAATATAATTATTTAATATTAAAGTATTATATAATATGTGTGTATATATGTCTATATATATATATATGTATATTCATTATTCACCGAATCTTACATTGAGAATACAAAAATTGCGTTGTGTGAGTTGCATTTTGTGGCAAAGTTCAAAAGTTTTGATATGAATCAAAATCTATGAGAATTCAATGGTACTTATGGGAGATATCAAAGATTAACCAACATTATCAATGTTTAGCTTTAATTTTTATGCTCCACAAGATCCATTAATTAAATCATTTTATACATGAAATATTTTGATGACGAAATTAATATTTACTAAATTATCATGCATCAATTGGGCAAATATATTTTTTGTATTGACGAAGATGGATATAACCGTTAATCGATGGGGAATCCGTTATCTGGTGGGTATGGTCATGGATAATACCCGATGGTTAATTTTCGTGGTTATGGGGATGAATATAACATTTCCGTCCCCAAACCGATCCATTGTCATCCCTCTTCCAACCGAAGTGTTATTTGCTTACTGGATTTGAAGACCTTGTGATTTGGAGTCAAATTTATTTTTAAGTCATTTTAATGGTGGATCCCTTATTCCATTAACATTTCAACCAATAAAAATTTTGTTTCAACATTTTTTTTAATAATTATAACCATTTAAAATTCTATTTAAATAATAAAATACAATTTAACAATTCGATTGGAGAAGTACAAAATTTAACGTAAGACTTCAGATTATCACATCAGTTATCAATTATAATTTGACTCTTATAATTTGACATCTCCTTTGGAGATGGTCTAAGTTTGCTAGAAAGATATAATTTTTTTATTTACACCCAACTTTAAATAACAAAAAGTCAAATAATTTTTTACCGATGTTAAGATGTGACCCTAGGATCCCACCGTTTTCGTATTGTAATTTTTTTCTTATTTTAATGAGCTATTCACAATTTGGGGCAGAAGTTTCAGGAGGGAGGATTTTGAACTCGGTTATTTTGCAGCATTAGCAGCAGAGTCAGACAAAAACATGTAGAGAAGGAGAAAGGGGCAGAGACAGAGACAGAGAGCGAAATAAAAAATGGGGTCGAGAGCGAGGGCGGTCGGAGCATAACCAAACTCATTTGGGCCCCTCCGGAAAGAAGCCCACTGAAGCCCACAAACCAACAGGAAAGAAGCCCATTCTAAGCCCACAACCCAACAGTCACTTCGGTCACTCAGACGCGCCTTCGGTCACTCCTTGATTAATTTTGATTAATCCCTACATGCTTTCACTTTTACACAGAAAATGGATTCACAGTGAATGGTGTGGACTACGAAGGAAGCTTGCTTTGTGTTGGCAATATGTTAATGTATTGGGCTCCCACCAAATTCTCTGATGTCACTCCTCATAGGTATTTGCTCTCTACTTTCTTTCCCTTTTTTCTTTCATTATACATGAAAATTTTGTGATATCATCGATAGTGTGTTGAAATAATTATCCCAACACAACTAGGATGCATGGACACGGACACGGATACGGCGATACGATACGATACGATACGGGGACACATCAAATTTCTAAAAATGAAGATACGATACGTCAAGGATACAGTAATTAAAAATATATATAAATAAATAAATATATCTAAAATATTATAAAATAAACATTCAAATTTATTACTCAAATTTAAATTTATTTCAGTAAACTCCTAACAGTTAGAAAGATAGTCCATCCAACAAGCAATTAGTCTTCAAACTTGAAAAATTAAAATGAAAATCCAAACGAAAATTAAAAAAAAGCAAAGTCTCATTCAACTTCCACATTCATGATGTCTCCTCCAGTAACTAAAGTAGTCTCCAATGACGGTTCATCAAGTGAAAGGTTAGCTATTTCAAGCATCCCGACACTTTCTTCACCCAAGTTTTCAAAGCCATCTCCTCCAGCATCCCACAATTGAGTAATACCTTCCTTGTAGGTTGAGCTATTCCTTGATAAAAGACGAAGATTATTATGCACAAATACCAAATCCTCAGCTCTTTGTGGTGTAATCTTGTTCCTTCTTAAAGAGTGAACAAAACTATAAGTGCTCCAATTTCTTTCACAACAAGAGGAGGAACAAGGTTGTCCAAGTAGCTTCAACGCTATGGATTAGAGACTAGGTGTAGAAGCTCCATGGACAATCCACCACATCACTGGTTCCAAATGAAATCTATCATTCATAGAATCAATAGCTCCAAAGTCATTCAAGCACATAGAGAAAGAGGCATACTCCACATTGATATTTCTTCTAATTTCCTCATTGGAAAAGTATCTCTCAAAGCACTTTTTCCTTTCAATTGTAAGTTCAACATCTTGGTGTGGAGCAAGACGACTAGGATCTTCTTGGAGCCATTCTGAACTATAATACCTAAAATAAAAGAAATAACAGTTTAAAAATGTACTCATAAAGCTAAAAATTAATCTAGAAGAATTTATAAGTAAGTTAGCAAAATCTTTACCTTGGATTTAATGAATGTGCCAAACAATGAAGTGGTGTGCTACTTTTAGTCCATCGCTCCAATAAAATGCGATACACCGCATCAAAAAAGCTGCTTTTTCATGTAATGCCTTGCGCTCATTCCTGTATATAGCAGCTTTCACCTTTTCAATCATAGCATCCCACCACTCATACACCAAGTGAAGACAAGGTTTATCTGTGTCAACCATTCTAATAACCTCATATATTGGAGCTGTAAAGAAAAGAATATAATCAATCTTCTCCCAAAAATCCTCATCCAATATCTTTTGCTTCACCATCATTGCTTTAACCAAATCATCTTCTTTGTACAAAGCCCAATTCGGGCTAATCACCATTTGTTGTAAACCTTCCTTTATTTCCTTCAATCTTCTAAGCATCACAAGTGTGGAAGCAAATCTGAAAAATTTAAAAATTAGGACAACTTATAATTAAATAAGGAAAAAAAAAAAAGTGGAGAAAACAAACCTTGTTTCGGCAATGGAAAGTAACTTTAGTTTGCAATGTTCATTAAACATGGACAATCTCATGCTATGGTTCATAATAAAATTTTTTATGGACCAAGCATCACTAGCAATAGTTGAAATCCAATTGCACTCATCGTAGGAAACTTCTGTTTGTTTCGGAGTACATATACTCTTCAAAGCAAGATTAAGAGTGTGAACAACACAGGGTGTCCAAAAGATATGGGGATAGTGGGCCTCAATAAGTAACCCAGCAGCTTTACAAACAGGGGCATTATCAGTGATCACTTGAACAACATTTTCATGACCAATTTCTTTAATAGCTTCTGTAAGAAAGTTGGCAATACAATGCTTGTCTTTGTATTCACCTTCACAATTAATTGCTCTCAAGAACATTGGCCCACTTTCACAAGCTGCCATAATATTAATAAGTGGTCTCCTTTGAGCATCTGTCCACCCATCACTGCAAACACTTACACCTTTAGTGCTCCATGTGCGCTTGATTGGTTGGAGGCACCGCTCAATGTGACTCTTCTCTTGTTGCAGAAGAGTAGTTCTCAGTGCGTTGTAACCTGGTGGAACATACCCTGGAAGTGTAGAAGCACGAACATATGAGTTCCGATAGTGCGGATTTCTTGCAAGGTTAAATGATAAGCCACCTGTATAAAACATCCTTGCAACTTCGGCATCACATTGATCTCGAGCCTCCTTGTTAAAAGCTTTACTGAGAGGCCCACTTTTTCCCTTTCTCTTCTTTGGATCAAGATTTGCTTCAGGTAGATCATAACAGAATGAACCAGTATTGGGCAACGAAACATGTTTAGGAGCAGAACTCTTCAACTTGTATTCACACTCTCGAACTAACTTATTCATTTCCGCAAGAGTTTCATCAGTAACCTTGTTGCAAGGCGCGATCCCATTTCCAGACATTTTTAACAAATGAAACTTGACCCTAGAGTAGGATCCTTTATAAGTTTTTTTTGACAATAATTGCACTCAAATTTAGTATTTCCTCCTCCTCTATTTCCCACTTTTTCGAGCTTTTTGACATACTTCCACAGCGGAGCATTATAATTTTCAACAATCTCATCCAGATTAACATTATCAGGGTGATTCATTTTCCTAAATTAACAAACATATAAACAATAAAAGTCAATTCATCATATAATCGTATAGACAAAGACTAATACATGAAAAATTTATATTAACTTAAGAAATAAAAAATGCATCATGAAAGCATATACATAAAATATTATAATCTAAATATCTAGAACACTGTATTCCCAATTTACATAACAGATTAAGCTAAATATCATGAAAGTACAATAATATCTAGAACAATGTATTATAATCTAAATATCATGAAAGGCTATTCCAATAGAAAAATGTTGGCGTAAGGATATATGGAGGTCCTTTTTATTATATTATATACAAAAAGCAAAAGAATATAAGCAAAAGATTTGAGTGCTTCCACGGACAGGAGAAATTTTTGGGAGTGCCGGGAACACCATGACACATGGTGTTCCCTCACACATTAGGATTTGACATCTTGGATATCCTTCAATTTTATATTTCAATAAATAAATAAAACTAAATCCTAATGGGTGAGGGAACACCATGTGTCATGGTGTTCCCGGCACTCCCAAAAATTTCTCCACGGACAGTGCCAGGAAGCTGCATTCATTGAACTACTATATTAATTTAATATATTATATACAAAAAGCAAAAGCCCTTTTTCCAATCTACACATTGAATCAGTCCTTTTAACTTCGAAATTAAAAACAGGAAAGCAAGTTTTCCTTTCATCTGCAGATCCGGGTTCTGTTTCTGGGAACCAGATTAAGCTTCAAAATTACCATAGTGAAAACGAAGTCGAAAGCTCTTACCAGCAGTTGCAGACGGAGACTATGGAGACGACGAAGCAGTTGGACGGAGACGACGAAGCAGTTGGACGGAGACGACGAAGCAGTTGGACGGAGACGACGGAGCAGTTGCAGACGACAAGTCTGATTTCTGAATTCTGATTTCTGAGGTTCAAGTGAAGAAAAATAGGTAAATCATTATTTTATACCCAAAATCGTTTTGGGTTTTAGCCAAACAATCGTTTCAGTTTAGCTAATTGGAATCAATCACGATTCTGTGCGGATTTCTTGATTTATTTTTTATTTTTTTTCTTCTGATTATCCTCTGATTTAGTTGGATTATCCTCTGATTTAGTTGAAAACGTATCTGAAAAGTGTGATACGCGTATCTCGACAGTATGATACGCGTATCTCATTAATAAATAACGTATCCCTTCATTCCGATACGTATCGGGCTCGTATCCACACGTATCCTATGCGTATCCGTATCCCTGCGTGTCAAATACGGGATACGATGGCTGTTACCCGTGTCCATGCATCATAGCAACACAATGTACCGCCATTATTTCGATGCAATTTCGGTTTTAGACAGTAATTGTTAAGATAAGGGAATGATGTGGCCCAAGATTGCTCTTAATTTTATGTTTTCCTGTGGAAATTGTACCGAATAACAAATTGGCATAAGACATTGGGTTGCCTACTTGCCTTTGTGGTACATATTATGTTACCGAATAACAAATGAGCCGGACTGTTGCAACTTTGTTCTTGCCCGAAAGCACTTTGGAGGGCGGTGAGTCATTAGCTTTTTACTTGTAATGCCACTAGAAAGTGTTCTTTGGCTGATAGTAGGTTAGTCTCCATCACTTGTCACTTCAGTGGCAAGCACGTGGCTTGCATTTTGGTTGAGAATGCCTTAATTTTCTTCTGGGTTTTGGGCAAGTCTCCTTTTATTAAGTATTCTTGGGCTTTTCTTCATCCAAGTCCAATGTTCAAATATTAACCCAAATACATATTGTGTTATCGATATGTATGTAAATATATTTAGTAATTGAGTTGAGCAGTGAGCTAGCAGTTTTATCTGAATTTCATCTACATTGTTGTTGTGATGCAGCTTATCAATCTTCCAACTTGTGCGGCCTATACCTGTTAAATTTCAAACTTCGGTTTTAGGTTGGCCTTAGTCAATTACTTGAGGTAGACACATAGGTGGAATTCAGAAGAACAATTTTCCTTTCTTTAAGAAGCAGCAAGTCAATACGTGACCAGTTCCTTTGTACAAAACACGGGCAGAAGCTTATAATACCTCTAACATTCTAGCACTAATAATCTAACATTCTCACGACAACACCCAAAGCAAATCAAAAAGGTCTTGGATCTTTAAGTAACTGAACCGAAAACCTTTTTATAACTATAGGCTACAGGGAATAGTGTTCTTCACGTAGCATGTGACTTAGATGGCACTTATGAAAATCCCATGAGAGGCCGACCGAGAATAAGAACATAAATATACGTCCTTATATTGTTAACTTGTAGTATTGTGATCGTGTTTCATCTTTTGCATCCAAATCTGAAAAAGTAATGACCTACTAGTACATGTCATTCTGATGGGAAAATTTAATGTCGACTAAATTGATATGTACAACCTTGGCTTCAATCATGGGGTTCTTTTAATTTTCTTTCCAAACCGATTTTCTTTTCCTCATCTCCCTTGCTATGTCTGGCCGTCCCCTCCTCACTGGATGACAAAATTGACTTAAACTGCTATTTATATGGCTCTGTTGACTCTAAAAATTACAAAACCTACGTGGTGCGCAGGCCGAGTAACTAATAAGCTAACTACGTCCTTCGGTTGAATGCGGGGCGTGCCAACTCGTCGGCCGAGCTCGGCCGAGGAGTAAAATTTGTTGATGTCACGTTGAGCGCGCTGTTGACTTTTGTATCTTGCGATTGCGACCGAGGAAGGAACGCTCTCGGTCTCTGGATTCTATAGCCTGAAGACAAGGCCACTAATTCTACGGAGTTCACAAATCGTCGGAGCCTGATTCGGTCACTGTGATTATATTCGTAAGAGTATAAGCACGCCGAATCGAAACCAAACTATATGGGCACAGGTACTCAAATACGATGTATGTCTTGATGGTAAACGTAGTTCGGCCATCGGAGTGCCGAACCCTGAAACTTACTCGCGAGTATCCAATCATAAAATCACTCGGCGTCCAGTACGCCGAGCAATGCAATTCGTAACACCTGACTATGCCGAGAAGGCTAGCGAGGTGACCTCTGCCAACAAAGGTTCGAAAACCCTTCTCGGCCGAGACTTAGATAGATAACCGGTCGACCTCGACGCAGTGCTGTTTGTCCAAACTGAAGGTGCTTCTCGGTCGGCTGATTCTGCGGCAGCAGTGCTGTTTATCCAAACTGAAGATGCTCGCCGGGTGCTTCCACAGTGCTGTTTATCCAAACTGAAGGTGTGTCGGCAGGAAAAGAAAAGGAAAAATCTCAAGGTGTTTGAGAGGTTTTGCGCAGGGCAATTGTATGCTGATTGAAGGGGCCTTTTTGTTGCGTGATTTCTTGTATTTATAGCACCCCATTCCTTGAGACCAATTCGCACTCTGATTCGGATTGGGAGTCCTTGTCCCATTTCACCTCTAACTCGAACAAACCTACTCCTACTGGGATTCTGAATTTTCCTTCCTTTCGAGGCTTTATTCCTTGCTGGTCGAGAATCCTGGTCGCACCAGGACTTCCTTGACCTTTTCTATTTATCCGGACTACTTAGGATAAGATTTGGCCGACCCAGCCACCTAGCCCAGGATTTATTATTCGACCCATAGTATTTGTTATCACCTTGGGCCGAGCACATCCTGCTGCTCGGCCCAGCAGTAATATTTTGGACCCAAACATTGCCCCCTCGCTTCTGAGGTCGCCGACTGTTAACTCTTGGTCGGGCCTCGGCCTTGAAGAAGCGGAAACACCTATTGCTTTTTTGGACTTTACTTCCTTAATGACCATTATTCCTGCACATTTATGAGACATGATTGCATTCTCCTCGTTGCCCCCAACGTACAGCCACGTGTCGATTCCGCCGCTCTTAAAAGTTCTTAATCATGGCCCTCGAAATCGTGCACTAACTGAAACGTCTTATCCTCATTAATGCATTAAAACCGTCGCCGCACACAATCGTGCGTCCTGGATTTTCGACCCCTCGATCTTATCTTCACATGTTCCCAAAATATCCGAAATGATTGGAACCTTTCCCGGTTAAATTTCCCCCCAATTTGAACCATTGCTTTTTGAATTCCAGTGCTTTTCAAATTCCAGACGTTTGATCTTTATTCTGAAAAGCCTATAAATACCCACACTTCTGTCATTCGCATCTCACGCCTTCAGAAATTCCAAAATCTCAATTTTATCATTCCTGTTCGCTCAAACAAAAACCCTCCAGTTCTTCCTTTTGCAATATCTTCTTCTTCCAAAACATATCCTCTCCTCTCTACAAATGGCCTCCTTTATTTTGAAGCTCTCTGACGAGGTCAATAAGTGCAAAGATTTCATTGATCGGAGCGCCGTCAAGACGCTGCGATTTGAAAATGACATGGCCACCACCCACCAGATTCTGGGTCCCCTCTTCAGAGACGTAGTGCCGTCGTCTGTCACTAATATGCTCAAGGAGCAGTGTTTAATACCCCTGCTGCAGGGGTTCGACTGGTCGAAGTGGACTCTGGCGCGGCCTCAGGGAGCCTGGCCCTCAACCACCACGGCCTGGGCCGCCTGGGTTGACCGAATGAGCACATTCTTTGGCAAGGAATGGAAGGCTCTCGGCATCTACGATGCCATTATTCTGTCGACCATGGAGATTGCCATGGATAAGGAGCTGCTAATGGCGGCCCTGAGTTTATGGTGTTCGGCCACCAACACCATGATCCTGCCATTCGGCCCTCTTGGCCCCACAGTCCTCGACATCTCGGCCATCATTGGGACTTCTCCAACCGGCATTTCTATTGATGCCGCCCTTTCCGGATACCCTTCTCCTCTCGACCTGAAGGCATTATTCGACGAAAGGGCCGTCGAGACGCTGAGCCGGGGCGATCAGGAGCCCTCAAGGGAAGAAGTTCAGAAGCTCCACAAGAACTTCTTCAACTACAATACTCTCATCCTTCACTTCGCCGGCCGAGGCGAGGAAGGCCTTAGGAAGGGAGAGCACGAGGCCTTCCTCTTCTACTGGTACAACAAATTCATCTGTTGTACCAGGTCAAACAAATGCCTGGTCGAGAACATGTCGGTGGCCCAGGCATTGGCTAATGGTCGCTCACTGGCGCTCAGTCCAGCCATACTCGCCAACCTCTACCGTTGCCTGGCCGATGCGACCATTAGCAAGATTGACCCGCACCAGAACGGACCCCTCTGGGTGTTCCAACTCTGGTTGCAAGTTTACTTCTCCACCCTTCGACCGGAAGTTCCTGCATTCCAACGAACGGCCGTCCTCGGCCTTTAACTGGCTTCTCGACCGGTGCTACCTCACCGAGCCGACGAGGTCTTCAAACACTTCCTCAGTCTCGACGTCCTCTCGGATGACGAGTTCCTGGTATGCCGGCGCCAGGAGTACCCTACCTCGCTCAAGCTCCCTACGGCAGCATGGGCCGAGTCCGAGGATGCGGACATCCGTCAATGCTGGGGGTCGTTCGTTCTGGCTCGCGATCTTCCTCTTGGTTGCGATGCCCGCCGAGCCAGCTGGGAGGTCTACCACCCCCATTTTGTCGCTCGGCAGCTCGGCTATCTTCAAGGCTGCCCTGTCCCCCTGCTTGCCTCTCGGTCTCTCTTGAGTTGAGGGCGTCTTTTCGGTTCCTCTGAAAGGGAATGCAAGACGTCGGAGCAGGAGTTTCAAGAGAAGTGCAGGAAATTCCGGCTCCGGCCGACGGTTTCTGAATCTTTGGGAACCGACACCTTCGGGGACTGGTGGGAGGAGTATACCGGCGACTTCTTCGGCGCCCCGGCCGAAGATCTGGTGAGCAAGATCTTTGGCGACCGTCCCGGGCCAACGCCTTCGGCTCATCCTAAGGAGTCGGCCCAAGGTAGTCTTTCCGCTCTTCTTTTCTCTCTTTTTCTTAATCCTTGTTATTAATTACTTTGCTCTTCAGGGGGTCGTGTGTCGAGGAAAGTGGAAACGGTCGTCGCGGTGGCGAGGGCGAAGAAGTTGGTGCCCACGAAGAGGACCATCACCACCGAGCGGGCAGTCCCTGCCAAACGCCCCCACCGAGAGGCCAATCCGGAGGGTGATGCCCCTCGCCCTTCTAAACGCGTCAAGAAATTGGCGAAGAAGGGCGATCGGGAGATTCATGTTGTCCCCAGTGACACTACAGGGACGCCTGCTCCTGCCGGCTCTCCTTATGTTCTGGCTGCCCCAGCTTCTCCGAACCCGACTCCTCTAGCCGTCTCCCTTCCTGAGACCACGGCCGATCCCACCGTCGCATTAGCTCCAGCTTCGGAGCCGGTCGTGGCACCTGCCGTGGGGGAGTCGGCTGCACCTGCCGAGGCACCCTCTACTCCAACGGTCATTCTGGAAGAGGTATAATTCCACTCCCACTCTTGTTTCTTTAGGTTTCTAGTCGTAATGCAAAATGTTTTTTTTTTCAGGATGTCGAGAGTAAGAGTGACGAAGTCCCACTGGAACGCCGTCGTCGACCAGTCAACTCTCCTCCCGTCCATCCTACTCCGGTCGTCGAGGCGACCGCTCGACCGCGTCCTTCTGCGGCGGATCGCGGCAAGAGGCCTATGACCGAATCTAAGGCCACGGCCGAAACGCCGATCCACCCGCAGGATGAAGATCTCCCCATTCCTCCGCAGGAAGTCTCCTCGGCCTTTGTAAGTCTTGTTTCTTTTGCGTTGATTTCTTATGACACATGTTCTTAGAAGACTATTAAATGTCAGGTGCTCGAACGTTCATTTCACCGACAATTTTATGCGCCGACGGGCGTTGTCTATATTTCCTGGCCACCGTCGTGGCCATCAAATGTAGATGACCTCCATCGGCCGCGTGAATTGCGAAGCGGTCTAAGGCACTGGGCTCGGCCATTAAGTTCCCTGGGTTCGAGCAATGACCCAGAGGGCATGGACGAAGTCTCCTCTCGGCAGGTCTAAAACAATCCCCTTTTTTTTATGCACTATATCACGACGTCTTACTGTCATTTACAAAGTTTTCCTCTTATGTGCAGCCATCGTGGGAATTGGAGTTTGACGCCCTTCTGCAGAGCACGACCAGTGAGGCCGGCTCCTCCGCTGCTCCTGCCGAACCAGCGGGAGCCATGCCCGAGGCCGAAGCCTTCGTGAAGCTGCACGAAGTCCTGTCTCTTACTGCCTCCCAAGCTCTCCGATGCAAGGGCCTTGACTCCGTTGGAGAGTGTCTTAATGACCTCGCCAGCGGTGGTCACCTGAGCACGGAGAGTATCTCTTTCCTCACCGACCTCTTGGTGCGGACTCGGCAACACTTTCTCATCTTCGAGCGAGCCCTACAAGCTGAGGACGACTTGAAGGTGGCCAAGGTCGCGCAAGAGGCTGGCCGAGTGGAGCTGGAGGCAATCAAAGCAAAGAAAACGAAGCTGACCGAGTTTGATTGCCAAATCTCTGACCTCCAGCGTCAAATTTCTGACCGTCAACGGCAAAGGTCGGCTGCTGCTTCCGAGCTTGAGAAGGACTTTGAGGCCAACAAGGCTGACGGCCTTCGCTGCCGGCACACGGCGTATCCAGCAACTGCAGTGCAACAAGAAGACAAGGCAGGCTGAGATAATTTTGAGCGAAGCGAAGTGGCTGGAGCTAAAAGCTGCCCTCGAGACTTTCCTCCCCTCGACCCCCTAGGAAATTATCTTTGTATTTGATCTTTGTATTTGTTCTTTGCTATAAATACAATGGTTCTTTTGCTACCCGTACAATGGTCTTTTTACTCTTGCATTTCCCATGTAATTGGATAGTACTTTTTTAAAAATTTTCCATTAATCGGCAATTTGTGAACTGAACCCGCCCGATCTTTGAGATGATATGCCCCCTTGCCGAGGACTTTGTGAACGATGAATGGCCCTTCCCAATTCGGCGACCACTTACCAAATCGGGGGTCTTTAATCCCGACAGGCAACATGGTTTGCCAAACCAATTCTCCTTCACCGAACGTTTTTTGTCTTACACGCTGGTTATACGCTCGCTCGGCAATTTTCTTTTGTGCTATCAATAAGTTACTCGCGTCGATTCGATTTACTTCTAAGTCTTCTAATTCTTGTCGCATCGCCTGACCATACTTGACACTGAACAAACTACTCTGCTCGATCACTCGTAATGAGCTTATACTCAATTCGACTGGTAACATAGCGTCGTGTCCATAAGTTAACGCGTAAGGAGTGGTTCCAGTGGCCGACCGGGGTGAAGTTCGGTATGCCCATAATGCTTCATTTAACTTCAAATGTCATAACCCAGGTCTCTCTCTTACCATTTTCTCAAGGATGCCGATCAACACCTTATTGCTTGCCTCGGCCTGTCCGTTTGCCTGAGGGTAGTACTGCGTAGATTGCTCAAGTCGGATATTCAAATTTGCTGCGTATTCCTTAAACCTATCGGCCATGAATATGGTGCCATTGTCAGTTATGATCGTTTCTGGCACGCCGAATCTGGTCACAATGTTCTCCTCTACGAAATTGCATACCTCTTTGGCTGTTAAATCGGCGTATGATCTTGCCTCGACCCATTTAGTGAAATAGTCAGTTGCTACAATTATCCACGCGTGTTTCGCTGCTCCCGACGATGGCGTAATTTTGCCAATTATGTCCATTGCCCATCCCCTGAACGGCCATGGTTTAGTAACCGAGTGAAGTAATTCGGCCGGGGCTCTCTGCACGGGTCTATGAATTTGGCATGGTACGCATCTTCGTGCATATTCAATGCAATCCTTCAATATATTGGGCCAAAAATAACCGTGTCGTCGAAGCAACCAGCGCATCTTTCGTCCAGACTGATGTGTCCCACAAATTCCTTCATGTACATTGGCCATTGCTTGGGCAGCCTCGTGTGGGCCGAGGCACAATAGTAGTAACCCATTCTCACCCTTGTGGTACAATTCATTTTGGTACGACACGTAATTCGTGGCGAGGACCTTCGTTCTTCGGTCGTGTTTCCCGTTGGGGTTATCGAGGTACCGTAACATCGTCTTTCTCCAATCATCTGGTTCTACCTCGACGGCACATACTTCTACGAGGTCTCCTCGTTCTAGTAGGGATGGGAGCGATATTACTCTAGTACGTATTACGTGTGTGCGCTGGAGAGTTTGCCAATTGATCAAGGCCGGGTACGATTGTAGACCTGTGGCTGCAATTCGGCCTAGCCTGCCCCCCATGAGTTGTGCTCCGGAGGCGATCTGGGCGAGTTCATCGGCGTCTGTGTTGTGGACTCGTGAAATATGTTCAAATGTGATCCGTTCGAATGACTCGGCCAGGTAGGTGGCGACCATGTGATATGGCGCTAAAGTACAACTCATGCAACGAAAAATGCCGTTCAATTGGTTAATCACAAGTTCGGAATCACCGAGGACAAGAACGCGGGAGGCCCGTAGATCGTGTAAAACGTGGAAGCCGATAATGAGGGCTTCATATTCGGCCTGATTATTTGTGCAGCTGAAATCCAACTTGAGAGAAAAATACCATCGGTGGTGTTGGGGCGATTGAATTGCAATACCGACACCCGCCGAAGTCGAAGTACTGGAACCATCAAAATGCATGGTCCAATGGTTATCGCGTGTGGTGACTAAACCGATGTCGACGTCGCCCTCTGCAAAACCATAAGGGGAAGGGTGTTGGGCCAAAAAGTCAGCGAGAGCTTGCCCCTTGACGGCCTTGTAGGGTACGTACTGCAGGCTGAACTCGGATAAGGCGAGCGTCCATTTCCCGATTCGGCCTTTGACGATAGGCCGAGTAAGCATGTACCGAATTATGTCTGTTTGGGCGATGACCTGCGTAACTGATGGGAGCATGTAATGCCGAAGCTTGGATGCGGCAAAAAACAAAGCTAAGCAAAGTTTTTCGACAGGTGAATAATTGAGCTCTGGTGAATTCAGATTTCGGCTAAGATAAAAGATAGCTTGTTCATGTCCTACATTGTTATCTTGCGCGAGGAGACAACCAATGGATTCGGCGGCTGCCGAAATGTACAATTTAAGGAGTTTGTTGCGACAGGGTGGAACCAGCACGGGTGGAGTGGAAAGGGCCACCTTGATTTGCGTAAATGCAGTTTGATGCTCTTCACGCCACTCAAATTGGTCGGTATCCTTAAGTTTAAGGAGCGTAGAGAATGCCTTCATCTTACCGGCCGAATTGGCGATGAAACGACGGAGGAAATTTATCTGCCCGAGTAACGACTGGAGCTGTTTCTTTGTCGTCGGAGGTGGGGCGCTAATGATGGCGCGGGCTTTATTTTCGTCGACTTCGATGCCACAATGGTGCACCAAAAATCCTAGGAAATTCCCGGCCGAAACACCGAAAGCACACTTGGCCGGGTTCATTTTGAGGTTGTTCTTGCGCATATGAAGGAACGCTTGCCGCAGATCGTCCAGGTGCGTTTGACGGCGTTTAGATTTTACGACCACATCATCGATATAAACTTCGACGATTGTACCGATTAAGTCGTGGAATATCATATTCATGGCGCGTTGGTATGTGGCGCCGGCATTCTTGAGGCCGAATGGCATGACTACCCATTCGTAAGTTCCAAGTGCCCCAGGGCAACGGAAAGCCGTTTTGTGGACGTCAGCTTCGGCAATGAAAATCTGGTTGTAACCCGCATGACCGTCCATAAAAGATAACAGTTCATGATTAGCTGCGGCATCAATTAATAAATCTAAGATTGGCATTGTATATTCGTCCTTGGGAGTAACCAGATTGAGATTACGGAAATCGATGCAAATGCGAAGGGCACCGTTTTTCTTCAACACTGGGATGATATTGGCCAACCATTCGACATACCGAGCGGTCCTAATAAACCTAGCTTTTAGAAGCCGAACTAATTCTTCTTTAATGCCGAGTTGTACTTCGGTCGAAAATCGGCGAGGGGGTTGTCGAAAAGGCTTACACCCGTCCTTGATGGGTAACTCATGTTCTACGAGGTTTCGATCGAGGCTTGGCATTTCATGGTAGCTCCACGCGAAGCAATCTTTAAATTCCTGGAGTAACTTACGGAGTTCGGCCTTCATGGACGGTGGGAGTAACGCGCTGATAAACAATGTTCGAGGATCATCGGCCGTGCCTACATTAACTTCTTTTAATGGGTCCTTAACCTGGGGTCGATGGTCTTCGAGTTCGGCCGGTGCAGCCTGAACTTTATCGAAAGAAAGAACGGGGCGTGCCAAAATGTTGACTCTAAAAATTACAAAACCTACGTGGCGCGCAGGCCGAGTAACTAATAAGCTAACTACGTCATTCGGTTGAATGCGGGGCATGCTAACTCGTCGGCCGAGGAGTAAAATTTGTTGATGTCGCGTTAAGCGCGCTGTTGACTTCTGTATCTTGCGATTGCGACCGAGGAAGGAACGCTCTCGGTCTCTGGGTTCTATAGCCTGAAAACAAGGCCACTAATTCTACGGAGTTCACAAATCGTCGGAGCCTGATTCGGTCACTGTGATTATATTCGTAAGAGTATAAGCATGCCGAATCGAAACCAAACTATATGGGCACAGGTACTCAAATATGATGTATGTCTTGATGGTAAACGTAGTTCGGCCGTCGGAGTGCCGAACCCTGAAACTTACTCGCAAGTATCTAATCATAAAATCACTCGGAGTCCAGTACGCCGAGCAATGCAATTCGTAACACCTGACTATGCCGAGAAGGCTAGCGAGGTGACCTCTGCCAACAAAGGTTCGAAAACCCTTCTCGGCCGAGACTTAGATAGATAACCGGTCGACCTCGACGCAGTGCTGTTTGTCCAAACTGAAGGTGCTTATCAGTCGGCTGATTCTGCGGCAGCAGTGCTGTTTATCCAAACTGAAGATGCTCGCCGGGTGCTTCCACAGTGTTGTTTATCCAAAATGAAGGTGTGTCGGCAGGAAAAGAAAAGGAAAAATCTCAAGGTGTTTGAGAGGTTTTGCGCAGGGCAATTGTATGCTGATTGAAGGGGCCTTTCTGTTGCGTGATTTCTTGTATTTATAGCACCCCATTCCTTGAGACCAATTCGCACTCTGATTCGGATTGGGAGTCCTTGTCCCATTTCACCTCTAACTCGAACAAACCTACTCCTACTGGGATTCTGAATTTTCCTTCCTTTCGAGGCTTTATTCCTTGCCGGTCAAGAATCCTGGTCGCACCAGGACTTCCTTGACCTTTTCTATTTATCCGGACTACTTAGGATAGGATTTGGCCGACCCAGCCACTTGGCCCGGGATTTATTATTCGACCCATAGTATTTGTTATCACCTTGGGCCGAGCACATCCTGCTGCTCGGCCCAGCAGTAATATTTTGGACCCAAACAGGCTCATAAATTGATTCTACTAAAAACAATGTAGAAAATTGTAAGAAATTCTGGTGCACAGAATGATAAATGTAGAATGCCTCAAAAGTTTTTGGCTCTTACAGATTTTGTTGATTTCTGTGATGAGTTTTGGGCAATGAAAATTAGAAGATGAAGGGGTATCACTTTTTCATTAATTTTTGGGTCTCTTTACAAGGTTAAGAAAAAGCAGATGTAATTCCTTTTTTCTTTTCATGTTTGTTGATATCTGTTACATCTTGTCAGAATACTGGAAACAATAAGTTACTCTGTTTATAAATTACTTCTTGTTATTTCTGTAGTGATATTAGTTGATAATTTATTTCAGAGATTTTGATTCTCGGCTGTGGGAGAAGCATTGAACCCGTAGATCCTGAACTACGACGCTACATTCATTCTACAGGAATGAAGTTAGAAGCCAGTATACTTCATCCGTGTATCTATTTTATTTATGTTTTTTTGCACATCATTCTTTTGTGGTCGCTTAATGTTCTGATTGATATGACAAATGAATATGTAATGTTCTTCTGTAAGAAAATTTGATGATGCCACATTACTAAAAGCTCCTTTCCTATAGTTATATATAGGAAGTCTAACAAAGCATTCTCCAGCCTTGATGTTTTCTTGTAGGCACAGATTTGGGTTGCCATTTAGATTCAAATAGATTGCAGTAACTTCTTCCAGTGTAATTAGGAATGTTATTGGGAATTGGTTTACCAATTACACTACTCCAAACTTGATTCGGTTTCACCTACAAATTCTTGGTCACGAGCTGTACACACGAAGGTAAGCTATTCTAGGTTTTGGTCGATATTCGGATTATCTTCAATTTCAAATTTTAGGGAATTGATTTGTTTCCGTGTTGGATGTTTAAGATTTGCCTTCATGATGGTCATTTGAGGCTGTGCGAACTAGAATTGCTGTTGGCAGGCACGAGTTTGAGAAAGAACTCTAATCCTAATTTAGCTCTCTTTCCAAATTTAAGAGCAGTAATTGGTGTATCTATACCCTTTTTCGTTGTCAATCATGCAAAATTATCTTTGGAATTAAGTTGATTTACTATTTTAGTGTCTCTTGGTGGCCCTTTTTTTTTTTTTTTTTTTTTTTTTGCTTTTGTTGGTGGTTGTTTGAAAGTAGATTTTGAGTGGTGGAGGAGAACCCTTTGAGATTAGGATATTATTTGATTAGATTTCGTTCATAATGAGCGGAAGTAACTAAAATTTCTGAGTTTGTCTAATCTATATTTTATTTGTTTCTATCTTTTTCTGAGTTTGTCTGCTAAGGCTGTTATGATTTTTGGCTTTTTCTTTATTTCAAAAAACTAAAAACTGATTTTGTTATGATGTATTGCTATAACACGGAGAAAATGGCACTGATTCTATCATTGTGTGTAGATCAGTTTGTAATCTCTAATCTTAAAATATTATTTTTGTGGCTGCGAGAACGAAGAAGAAGGCACTCAAATTACTTTTGTTCCAGTCCTTTTCAACAATTATATTAGAGGAGACCAAACTAAACATGATAATACGATCAAACTACAAAAATAACTATGAAATAATATTAGAGGAGACCAGGAGGGAGAGTGGCTAATAAAATTCTTGATTCCTTACCAGCAAATCACAAACTGAACCATATATTGACGTAATGTGAAGTAACTTGTTAAGAAAAACTTATCAACCTGTGTCGAATTGTGATCTGTTTGTAAGGAGGCCGGCAATACTACGTATGAAGAAAATTTTTAGTTTTGACATTGTCATTGTCACATGTAGTTATTAATCCATGTGCTACATTAGTTGACCAACGCTGCTTAACTCCTTACATGCAAATCAAAAACTGAAACTTATAGTAACGTGAAATAACTTGCATAAAAAATAGAAACAATTATGTAAAAATGTCAAACTGTGACTTGTCTACAAGGAAGGAATACTATACAAATTGAGGATATTTTGATGTCGATGCTAACACTGTCACCTGTAGTTATTAATCACGTGTTGAATTATGGGTGATTCGCATTGTTGATATGTCAGTTGCGATTCGCCCACCCAAAAATTATTCTCTTAGATGTAAGGAGCCGCGTGTGTTTGTTAATTGGGTAGATGATGCCCATAAGTGAGTGTTATTTATGTGCTTTGTGCTCAATTGGCAGGTAAGAATATTGAGATCCTTGTTTCCACCGTTGCTGCTAGACCTTTATCGGTTATTGATACTACCTTTACAAGGTGGAAAAGTAGCTGCCAGGGCCCATCATGGTTGCAAGGGTAACTGCAATTACTTGTCAATGGCTCATGGGTTCTTACACAGTAAGTTTTGTCGACTTACCAGACGGGACCTCATGGAGTAGTGGGGCGAGCGAGTTCAGTTCGCCGTTCTTCGTTTACATTTTCATTTTTAAGGTTAGGTTCATGGTTGCGATAAACATAATGAATGGGAGGGTTCACCATTGATGCAGATGTTTGTAGAGAAATGCAAGTACTTAGAAGAAAGCAAATGCGTCGGTATATGTCTGAATACTTGTAAGCTTCCCACTCAGGTCAGTAACTCTTTTGAGTAACACTCGACTGTCGGGATAGACATTAACAGCCTGTTCAGGACCATTTCTACGAAAAATTCATGTTCATAGAAACTGTTTTGAGTAACATGAATGTAAGACAATAGATTCTTACATGTTCGCCTAGAGGTGTAGGTGTTTTTATCCTAAAACATGTTTAGGCTGCTTCTCCATAAAACACTAAAGCTGCCTTTGTAACCTCTCTAAAAGCGATTTTCTTTATATTTTTATGTTATCTGGAAGTGCTTTTGTTTTGGCTATCCGGAACAAGACGAAAATAATAATAACTCCATGAAAACTGTTTGCTGAAGGGTTTCTTCAAAAGATTACATGGGTGTTGCTTTAGCGATGGAGCCAATTCGTCGATCATAGCTGTCAGGTCAAGGCCTCTACAGCTCTACTCATTTCCACATATTGATTGTCCAACAATTGACTCTCTCAATTGAACTCGAATACGCCAGTTTAAATTCAGGGTCTCCCTCCGCTTCCTGAAGCTGATGCCACTCCACAAGGAACCATGTCTGGAGATCTGCCCTAACGCCTTTCGACCGAGAGAAATGGCCAAAAAACATTAACGTAGAGAAATGTCCGAAGGCATGAAAGACTGCAGCATTGGTTTGCTACTGGAGATATCGTAATACTAGATATGAATGAATCAGTTATACGGACTGAATTATAAACTTTGGGCACACATCAAGTACCGTTTGATCTGCAACAAGCATGAAAAAGAAAAGAGGCATGACTAATCTTACACGGAGTTTAATCGAAGCCATTTTATTTGAAATCAAGATTTTGGCAAACAAAAGAAGCAGAGGATTGCTGCAAATCAATATACAAGAATTAAAAGGCGGAGGCATACATGGTATTATACGGAGAAAAACCAAACCACAGTAAATCGAAAAAAATCGGATAAATACTGAACTGAAACTAAAAAAATCGGACCGATTAAAAACCGAACCAAACTAAACTGGAGGAGATATAAATTGATTATTTTTTTGTTTGTTTATATTAGGTACTTATTTTTCAAGCCCAATTTTCAATCCAAGGTTAGGTAGACCCAACTTTAGGTCCAAACATGTTGAAGGTCTTTTTTCATTCTCTCTCCAATCTCTTCAATTGGACAAACCCATAGTCTAAGAAGAAAAATGTGAGATAATGCAATGTCGATATTTGATATTTTAAGGATGATCATAAACATACACAAGAGTACAACCATCCCAAAATAAATGCCCCATCAAAACCTTGTCACCCAATGAAAAAATGCTGAAAAAGAGTACATTAGGGCCTAGTTGGTTTTCATGTTTGTAGGCCCTTGTCACCCAATGACGATGTGAGGGTGATGGTTGCGGTGTGTGTTTCCAGAGAAGAGAGGGAGAGTTGTAGAGAGAGAATGCACGGGAGCGAGGGGGAATAGATACAGAGATAGAGAGATTGAGAAAGAGCGTTTGATAATTTTAGAAGAAAAAGGGAGGACTCGCGGGTCCAACAAGGGAAGAAAGGGAAAAGGGGGCCGGGTAGGGGAGACCAAAAAGGAATGAGGGCCCCACGGGCACACACCTTAAAACTCAAAAATAATTTTTTAAATAAAAACTCAAAATTATTTTTAAAATCAAGGGTGGGATGTAACATTCATACTCATTGTAAAACTAACTATGTTACAACATTTTATTAAATGTGAACGTACACACTTACGTATATAAACGTGTATTTTACCGTATGATTGACAAGTGTATTATACGTGTATTATGAGCAAATTTACCTAAGTAGTAGTTTATTATAAAGTAGGGCTATCGAGGTTAACGTCTCGAATTTGGTCTTGAGTGTTCTGTTAAAATGACTATTGCATTATTGTTTTTATTAAATTTGTCATTTTCGTTTTATTCATTGTAGATGGCTTGATGGGATGAGATTATGTCCCTTCCTGTGCGGAGTCCACCTGCACTGGAATTTTCTTCTTCTGATCTTGTGTGGTCAAAGGTGGAAGGTTGGCGGGACAAGAGAGATAGAGTTGCTCTAATTCCGTTCCGTAGAGTTGACGATTTTCTGAGGGGTGAATCCTCTAATAAAGAATGTCCAACAAGATTTCATGTTGAAGCGAGGCGACGACGGCAGCCAAAGACACCTTACAAACCAAAGGTTGATGGTATTCTTGAGTATATTCTGCAAGTTCCAATTTTTACCCTTGTCCATTTTAGCCAGCATTCCTGTATCCTATCAGCTTAAACTATTTTTTTCAAATGTGCAGATCTTCGTTAAACTATTCCTTGTCCATTTTACCCTTGTCCATTTGCCCCTTGTATATCTGAGGTTCTGCTTCTTCGTGTGCAATCTTTGTTATATGTGGGGGTCTCTATGGGGAGTATAATGCAGTGACACAATGAATCTGTAGAGAAACAGGGTGGTCCATCTAATCGTGATGACCTTTTAACCCATAGGTATGTTCGGAGGCAGGAGGGGGTCATTCGACGTTCTATATATGAATTAGATGCCGATGATGCGGTTAGCATTAGCATGTGGGTAGAAAACCATCAGAGTCATGTTTTCTTCTATGAGGATTTCTCTGATGTGGACCCCTTTTCTTTGACATTCAAATAGAGTGGCAGTTGCAACAGATGATTCGCTTTGGCAATCGCAGCGTTATAGCTTCTGATTCAAGGTTCGGAACAACCAAATTGAAGGCCCGTTTAGTTTGTTCAACCTTTTATTATCAAATACAATTGTTAATAATAATAATGGGAAACTGAATTAGTTCTTGTTGCAACGTTATTTAGTACCCGTTCATAGTCTCTTTGTATTTGGATAGTTGCTCCAAAGTTTGAAAGTTCCAATGCCCATAAATGGATGAGAGCTTTTTACAATAGTTCAAACGAAAGATCCTGCATGGAATTTAGTTGGTTTCATAGTGGATGATCCTCTAGCTGATGTGCTCACCATCAGGTTGGTTGCTCAGTCCTTTTCCAGTCTTCAGAATGACAATTTTATTCACTAATGTTCTTTTTCATTATACTCAGGGATTGTATTTCAGTCCTGAAGCTGATGCCACTCCTCAAGGAACCATGTCTGGAGATCTGCCCTAACGCCTTTCGACCGAGAGAAATGGCCAAAATACATTAACGTAGAGAAATGTCCGAAGGCATGAAAGACTGCAGCATTGGTTTGCTACTGGAGATATTGTAAAACTAGATATGAATGGATCAGTTACAGGGAATGAATTATAAACTTTTGGGCATACATCGAGTACCGTTTGATCTGCAACAAGCATGAAAAAGAGAAGAGGCATGACTAATCTTAACACGGAGTTTAAACGAAGCCATTTTATTTGAAATCAAGATTTTGGCAAACAAAAAAGGCAGAGGATTGCTGCACAGAAGTAAAAGCCGGGGGCCATGCATGGTATTATAGTGAGAAAAACCGGACATCGGAAAACCGAAAAAAATCGGATAAATACCGAACTGAAATCGAAAAAATCGTATTGATCAAAACCGAACCAAACTAAACTGGATAAGATATAACTTGATTATTTTTTATTTATTTATATTGGATATTTATTTTTCAAGCCTAATTCTAAGTCAACTATTAGCCTAATTTCAATCCAAGATTAGGTAGACCGTAGACCCAACTTTAGTTTCAAAATATGTTGAAGGCCTTATTCTCTAGATATTCTTTTTCATTTTCTCTCCAATCTCTCCAACGGGACAAACCCGTAGTCTAAGGAGAAAAATGTGAGGTAAAGCAATGTCAATACTTGACATCTTAAGGATGATCATAAGCATACACAAGGGTTCGACCAACCCAGAGTAGATGCCTCATCAAAACCTCGTCAGGTTAGCAAAAACCCAATGAAAAAAATGCAAAATAAGAGTACATTAGGGCGTAGTTGGTTTTCATGTTTCTAGCCCCAACTTGAGGAAACTTCAAGTTCTAGGGTTTTGTAATCCCATTTCCAAACCTTATTAATTTCACACACATCATTCATATCAAGCAATTTGAACATAGTCGAATCATAAAGAATAGGTTTTAAGGTTACTTGGCTGGCGTGACAAAACTCCGGTTTCAAATGATCTTTTCCAAATCCGGATTTCAATCTTTAATACACTGCATTTCAATAAACATAAACACAAGAGGAGAAATTGAATCAATTAACAACTAGATCACTTCAATAAAAAGTAATTGTTTAATCGAAATAAGAATGATATGAAACTAATACTTTCCCTTAATTGCAGATGACGAAACTCCAAGATAATTCTTCTTTAGAACTTCAAATGAAGCATCGAAAGCTATTTGTGCTAATACCTTGTTCAAAAACCAACTATTTACAACATTATATTCCTTTTATTAAATGTGAAAACTGCATACTTACCTATATGAACATGTATTTTACCGTATGATTGACAAGTGTATACAAATCAATTTTTTCTAAATACATATATAAGTGTATTATACATGTATTATAAGCGGATTTAGTAAAAAAGAAAAAGTGTGTAGAACAGTTGGCCTGTTTTGCAAATACTGCAAAGTTGGATAAAATAACAAGAAGTAGAAAAATGAAAAACATACAACGAAAGGGTTTATTGGGGGTTCAGTCCTCTTCCCTCCCTCTCCATTTCCAATCTCCGCAGACATCACAACCTCTTTCTCCCTGCTGTCCTTCTCTTACCAGGTAACCTTAGCCCTACCTTCTACCCCTTATAATAAATATACGTATACATATTTCGATATAGCTCAGTTTGTGTCTCTGAAGCTAGCGACTTCACTTATCTGAAAACTTGAGGAAGTTCACTTTTTTTCCTCTTTAATTTGTGTTTTTCGACTGTTAATTTCTGAGAATTTATGAAAACAGACGAAATCAGTTAAATTGTTAGCTAAAGTTTTGAACTTGTTGTTGGGAAGGAAATGTATTGCATGAATTAAATTGTTTCTGCTTTTTTGTTTGTTTGTTTTCTTGTTATCAGATATGAAGTTTTTGACTTTCTTTGGTACTTCTGAGAGTAAAAAAAGACCTCTGTTACTGTTATTATTGTGCAACTTTACGAAGCCAGTTGCAAAATCCGCCATTTTTGTTCATTTTTTCGATTGGAAAAACCTTTTATTCAACTAATAGTTAAGGGTTAGGTGTGACTATTGGGAATTTGTTTAAAATTCAAACTAGGACAGTGATTTTTTTGAATTTAGATATGAAAATGACGGTGATAAGCACTTCATATGAAAATGACGGTAATAAGCACTTAGGCAATTTGATATGAAAATGACGGTATAAGCACTTAAGCACATGTTCAAGTTGGGAAGGTATATTCAACATGACTTGTGCATAGGATTTGAACAACATTCCTGTATCCTATCAGCTTAACCTATCTTTTTTTTTTTTTTTTTTTTTTTTTTTTTTTTCAAATGTGTAGATATTGGTGTTCCTTTGGTCCTGATGACCAGAGGAAGGGTGGGCTTGTACGACCCTGCAGGATTAATATCTCAAAGAAGAAAAATGCCGGTCGACTGAAAACCAAGAGAGGTTGTACCTGCCACTTTATTGTGAAACGATTAATTGCTGAACCCTCAGTGGCGCTTATCATATATAATCAAGATTAGCATGTAGATAGGAAAGGAGCGCCATGCCATGGTCTACAAGATAAGATGGCTGCTGGAGCACGTGTTATGTTTGCCCCTTGTATCTCTGAGGGTCTGCTTCTTCGTGTGCAGTCTTTGTTATATGTGGGGGTCTCTGTGGAAAGTATAATGCAGAGACACAATGAATCAGTAGAGAAACAAGGTGGTCCATCTAATTGCAATGACCTTTTAACCCATAGTTATGTTCGGAGGCAGGAGAGGGTCATTCGACGTTCTATATATGAATTGGATGCTGATGTTGCAGTTAGCATTAACATGTGGGTAGAAAACCATCAGAGTCATGTTCTCTTCTATGAGGATTTCTCTGATGTGGACCTTTTAACTTTGGGCATTCAAACAGAGTGGCAGTTGCAACAGATGATTCGCTTTGGCAATCACAGCCTTATAGCTTCTGATTCAAGGTTCGGAACAACCAAATTGAAGGTCCGTTTAGTTTGTTCACCCTTTTATTATCAACTACAATTGTTAATAGTAATAATGAGAAACAGAATTAGTTCTTGTTGCAACGTTATTTATTTGGGAGTTTTAACGAAAACCCCACGGTACTGTTCACTTTAATGAAAAACCACATTTTTACACTAAAAAATCAAACCTGGTACTATTCACATTACCCTTTATTTTGTCCTTATCGTTAAAACTCAAAGTTTTCAAGCCATTTTCATTAGTTTTCCTTATTTAGTATCCCGTTCATAGTTTCCTTGTATTTAATGAAGACAACAAGGTCATTCCGGTAGCGTGGATAGTTGCTCCGAAGTTTGAAAGTTCCAATGCCCATAAATGGATGAGAGCTTTTTACAATAGAGATCAAACGAAAGATCCTGCATGGAATTTAGCTGGTTTCATAGTGGATGATCCTCTAGCTGATGTGCTCACCATCAGGTTGGTTGCTCAGTCCTCGTCCAGTCTTCATACTGACAATTTTATTCACTGAAGTTCTTTTTCAATATACTCAGTGATGTATTTCAGTGTTCAGTGATGATAAGCTTTTGGCGGGTTCGTCATGCATGGCATAAAAACTTAGTAAAGAAATGTGTGGACAATGAGATGCGAGCTACAACATCAAGGA
Organism: Pyrus communis; assembly: GCF_041283825.1. Taxonomy (NCBI): domain Eukaryota; kingdom Viridiplantae; phylum Streptophyta; class Magnoliopsida; order Rosales; family Rosaceae; genus Pyrus; species Pyrus communis. The sequence goes on along the minus strand of NC_142581.1, from coordinate 28,014,572 downwards.
GGCTTCATCAGGCAGTGGATAACATCTGTCAACAACGAGGAAGCAACCGTTTGTTTGAGGACTTTATAGAAGATTTTTTTGATGAATCAGATTTTATGGATTACTTTAAGGCAACCTGGTATCCTAGAATTGGTTAGTCACTATCATATTCAGTAGGGGTATATTTTGCCTTATGATACGACGTAACAAGTGTATCGTTTAATTCATTCACCCTCTTCTCTTTAAATAGGAACCTTTTTTTTCTTTTGCTTTTATCTTGAATAACACGTGCAAGAAAAATGTCTCTTGACTCAGGGATGTGGATTTCTGCACTACAAAATATTCCTCTTGCTAGCCAGGAAACCTCTGCGGCAATGGAGTTCTACCACAAACAACTAAAGCTTAGGCTATTGAACGAGAAGAAACCTAGCGTGTACAAACGAGCTGATTGGTTGATTGATAAGCTGGGTACAAAAGTGCATTCCTACTTCTGGCTTGATGAATATTCCGAGAAGGATGATTTTGCATGATATTGGAAAGATGAGTGGGCGAGTGGTTTAACATCTTGGCGTAAAGCTTTGAAGATTTCTGACTGCAATATTGTCATAGAAGGTACACGTGCAAAAGTTATTGAGGAGCTCGACCAAGAGAATACTTATGTTGTTTGGAACCTTGGTTTGCAGTTCGGTATTTGCAACTGCCGTTGGGCAGAAATGGGCAACCTGTGTGAACATATACTCAAAGTTATTAATGTCTGCCGGAAAGGGTTGTCTACGCCATCTATCAGCCTATTGCAGTACCACAAGGCCTTGATTGATATGCTACACTAATTAATATGGAAAGCAAAGATACCACAATGGATGTGGCGTCTTTCACCAATCGAAATCAAGAAGTGGTAAATAAGGATCCAATAAATGAGGAAGTATTATCTCTACATAAGAATAACTGTGGGGATGGAGCTGAGAGAACCAAGGGTAAAGTGGCTGGCTACCGAACCAAGTAATTTGGTAGCACGTGGAAATGACCTATGTAATGAGAGTTATGGAGAAGAAATTACTGGCGATGAGATGGATGTCGACCCGTCATCCATCTGCATTTCCCCACCCGGGTTGCATTCTGTTGACGAGGTTGTGTCTAGCAGTGTCTTCTCTGAAAGCAGACACAGGTCATTGTTTAACAGAGAGATTGAAGACCTGTCTTCTGCAGATGATGCTCGCACTAATCCAACCGGATTTAAGGATGACATCTTAAATAGAAATAGCCAAGAAAATACGATGGATGAGGACATGAATATCCCTTCCTCTAACAATGGAGTTTGTGGAGCAATGCATAGCTGGACTCCTTTTACCTTTCTCTTCCTTAGTAACAGGTCTAGATATGGACTTGGAAGCCTGCTAGTGGTTAGGTTGTTATAGAGGAGCAGACGAGAAGACGATATGACGATAGTCTTCATCTTGTTTATCGTCTTCCCTTATGAGTGGAATCGCTCTTTTTCCTGATGATTACCACGCCATGATACTGAACCCACTCTTATTTGCAAGACATTTGTTGAATTGCAAGTGGTTGAAGCGGCTGAAACTCCAGGTATCATTACAGAAAATGATAGAATGGAAACTGAAAACAAGAACAGAAGCACGATTAATCACCAGCAATGGCATGGATGTGTTCTACAGAGGGACTTTTCTCACCTACAAGGTCATTGGGGGTGTTTTCGACTTTTACTTCTTTGCTGGGCCGACGCCGTTAGGCGTTGTCGACCAGTACACGGCGTTCATCGGCAGACCGGCCCGGATGCCCTACTGGTCTCTTGGTATGTTCTGCTTCCTACCCTCTGCTTTGCCTTCATTAACTTACTCAGTTATTCCTACTTCTAGCTTGAGATTAAAAGCATTGGACGTGTATATTTTTTCTGGTGCTTCTTTCCCTCCAACTTTGCAATTTTTTTTTTGAAATGTTAATTGTTTGGTTGGTTTGTTGGGATCTTTTCATATTATTTTGATATGGGTTGTTGATTTTGCTTTTCTTGCATTTTAGTTTGATTAATTTTGTGAATCAATGAGTAATTTCCATTAGGACTATAAGAACAAAGAGTAATTTAATTCTCAGTACCCAGATTCCGATTAGTTGCTTCTAATTTGTCACCCAAAATGTTAGGTGTTTTGTGTTCGTCATATGAAGTGATAAATGTGTGTTGATACCGAAAAAGAAGATGAATTTAAAAGAATACAATCTTTAGGACCAACGGATGAAAAGGATCGGAGAAAAGGTTGTCGAATACACTCTTGGTCATGCATCTGTGATGTTGTAAGAGCTCTAATACTATCGTTGTAACATGGAGAAAGGAACAGTCCATAGATATCGAAGTTGTGCTAGAAGTGCTGTTATAGCACTGGAGGGCTTTGGTGCATTTTTGTTTTGTCTGAGTGTACATTGTTATTATTGTTATTGTTGTTTTTGGTGTTGTGGGTGGAACCGTGGAAGTGAGGGAGTGGTGGCTTACAGTGTGATTCTGTCAGTCGTATTTCTTTATGTTTGTTTGATTTTGGTTTCTGGTTTAAAATGTCGACGTTTAAGGTGCAAAACGAGGAGGGAATCATCACCGAGCTCTACATCCTGGGAAAATGGTACGTAATCGACTCTAATCCGAAGACGAACTAATGATCAAACAAACATAAAGAAATACGACTAATGATCACCAAGAAGACGTGATAACGGATGGAGGGAATGAAGTATTGTTTGATGACCAAATCACGAAGCGGAGAACAACATGGAGTGGTTCTGATTCTCATGCCCTGCCACATGCTCAAACACATCGGAGTAATTGAGATCTAATTGTACAATATTTATGATTTAGGGCTTGCATTGATTAGAATGGAAACACATTCTAAATTAGGAATATCATAACATTGTCTTACGAAAATTCCAAATGGAAAGCAGTCCATACCTTCATTAGAAGGGAAACTGAAAGTATATAAATTATGAAGTGCAGAACTTCAAAAATGAGGGGCAAAAATTTTGTGTATGCTAAAGATAGCATACTGCATAAACCTCAGTTTTAAATATGACAACATGATAATGCATTTCAGTGCATATAAATGTAGTTCCACAAATTAGGCTCCATCTGAATGCAATTGGTTTCTCTGCTAGATTGCCATGGACGAAGTGTGATGTTTTATTTACCGCATCTAATGATCTTACTTATGGATTGCAGGAAGAAGTTATCAAGTTAAATGAACAATTTAGCCATTTGAAAAGTTTGGTAAGCTCTTATGCCTTGGTTTATGTTCAAGCTTGAGCTTCTTAGTTGGACGTTAATCACTATATTTTCATTCATTTATTTGGGATATGGTGGCACTGTTGATGCCATTGCTATCAATCCCAGGATTTTTCGTTTATAACACTTAGATTTATTTTAATCTATTAGTTTATAAAGTTTCTATGTAAAAAAGTGTTTGTGGTTTCAGACAGCCAGTGGGGGAACCGTCTTTACCAAGTAAAAGAATCCAGTTTTGTATTTCAACGTCTTAATCATTTTCCTTTGTTAACTCTTCGTTTTGATTTTTTACCAAACTAGATATTGCATCTTTATCATGGGTAGATTTTTAAATACAATATTAGTGACACAATACCATCTACAAATGAATGGTTTCTTATAGCATGTATATTCATATATTGCCACTTCATTGGTTCTTAGGTACTAGAACAGGAAGGATTAATAAGGATTCAATTCGTCCTAGAATTGGATTTTGTTTTCCACTTCATTGCATTTGAATATTAAGCTTTGTCCATAATTCGCTAAAAAACATTGTCTATTATGTTTGTCAACAATTGCAGTTGGAGGAAACTACCGAATAAAATGGTAGTCAATGACTCAATGATGTTCTTGTTATTCTATTTTCGTATAAACAATACAAATTCTTTATTTCTCATGTTCTGTAAATTTTTTAGTTTAATGAAATGTAACTAATTTGTTCAACATACTAATGTATATAACATTTTGAATTTTAGGTAATTAATGTGACATGGTGATCATATTCGATTTGTGTTTGTTATGAGACAGTGGAGATTTCTATACGTTTATATCCGCAACACCAGCTCACGAACAATCCTCGACCCTTCATCCTCGCAGCTCGACTTAGTTTGAACGAAAAAGCTCCTCCAGGAATCAATTTTCTCCCCCTCTTCCTTGCTGCTCAACAAAGGAAGGTTAGTTTGTGACTGAGAAACTTGAATAAAACTGTAATTTTGTATTACTAAAGCATCTGCATTGTTTTTTCGGTCAAGCATGTTGGTTATTTGTTCTCAGAAATGCAACTTTTACTAAGTATTCTATGTTGCTGCACGGGGATCATATATGCTACCAACCTAAACTAAAACTAATTTAAACTGAGATAATGCATTTTCTGACTTTGGTAAATTGTCACATCATCCTAGGAAATAGTTTTTGGTGCCAAAAAACGTGGGTTGCAGAGCTACAACGAGGTAGATGGGCATGGATTGGTGGGGAGGGGAAGGGAGAGGGAGGAGTGAGGCTTGCGAAAAGGGTGGTTGGATTGATTTTTCCTCCTCAAATCAAGGGTTGGTGTCGGGATTGAGGGGTGGGTCGAAAATGGGTATGGTTGTGATGGAGAGAGGGATGGCAGAGACAGAGGTCATGGAGTTGGGCGTGGGAATTCCACAAACCAAGGGCTGGTGTCAGTGGGTGTTAATATCAGCAATAAGCATTACTGGGATGTGAGTTCTCTCAACCTTTTGATTAATTTTTTATATTTTGGCTTTTTATATAGGCTATGTAAATGTTTAGTTTCCATTTGAAAACTTGGGGAATTCTTTTGTGAATGTTTTTGTTCTATTTTGTTGTGATTTTGTGAATGATTTTTGATGTCGTTTTAGTATATAATATGGTTTGGTTAGTTCACCCAAGAAAAAAGAATGTGGATGTTGCCTCTGGAATCCTATCGTCATCTTCCTCGCATGCAACGCTCTGGCCCTTTCAGTTGAAACCAAAACGTGTTCCAGGTGCCTAACACAACCTCTCACTACTCACTCACATCATTTGGTTTTTGTGGCAGTTTTGGACCTTTTCTTTTCTGAATGTGTGCTTCTCTGGGTTTTTTATGGCAGCTATGAGGAAGAGCAAGAAAAAGGAAGAACCAGTATTAGAAGATCTTCCCAAAGAGTACTACGATGATGTGAGTGCCTTTATCCTTTAACTTGGCCAAATGGGTGCTCAAATTTCATGTTTTTCTGTGATTATATGAGTAAATTTTTGTATTTTGTTTTTGGGTTTTGCCAAATTCAATGGTGTTATTTATGGGTTTGGTATTGATTTTCAGTTAACAATGACTGGGGAAATTGGTTGAGTCTGCATTCAATGTAACTTTTCATGCAGTTATAAACCGATGAAATAGAATTCAATTTTTTCATTCCCTTGTTTTTTTGAATGCAGTTACATTTATATGATGATTTACAGCATATATTCATCTTTTAGTTTCTAATTCTTCATGCAGTCTAAGCCATGAAGGATTTGATCAACCCACAATTGATAACAATGTGCGGTGGCACCAACGGTTTTGAACAAGGAACAAGTAAGTACCGTTTTGCTTCATAGTTCCAAAGTATTATGTAGAGATTGCTTTAATATCTTGGCTGTATGTGGGGTGTCTGAGATAGGATTTAGGAGATTTGGTTTAGGGTTTGCAGAGAGAGAGATAGGGGGTGTCCGAGAGAAATGTGGGAGGATTTAGGCGAGGGATTTCAGGGATTTGTTTAGGGTTTCTTTTCTGCTATTTGCAGACAGAGAGATGGGACAAGGGTGAGAGAGAGAGAGAGATGGGAGGATTTTCAGCGAGGGTAAAGGGAACGGGTAAGGGAGGTATGGGTATGGGTAGGGGATGGAAAAGCATTTCGTTTTCCATTTGCTTCCCGAAACTCAAGGAATTTCTGCGATTGCAGAGAGAGATGGGGGTGTCCGTTAGGTGCCCTTTAATTGTCACTTTTGTGATTTGTCATAGTATAAATGGCATGGCATCCTGGATAGCTGCTATTGCATTGTGATGTAATATATCACACTTATTGGTGGTTAATTGTAGATATATGTGACCATTGTCTTTTCAATTGATAAAAAATCTTCTGTAACTTCTGAAAATTTATGGTAACCACTAAAAAGCAGTGTGATTTGTTCTTGGCCATCATATTTCAAATCAAAATTAGTTTTGTCATGAATAATTCAAATGATGAGTTCTTTTATTATTATTTTTTTTATGGTAACCATTGAAAAGCAGTGTCATTTGAAAATTATGGTCCTTATCAGTTTGAGGTGTGCTTTTTATTATTTTTTTTTTTATCAGAGATTAGACTTTAGCTTATTGTAAACAACATTTGGAATTCGCAGCCGGCTTACATCAAATTCCCAAATGTTGTTTACCATCAGCTAAAGTTCTATCTTACCATAATCCCACCTCATTCCACATGATATATTAATACTGTCACAGTAATTTCGAGAGTTGGAACTGAGAAATTCTCAGATTCATACTATGACGGGTACATCCACATTTGATGAGATACCTTGGGTGTTCAAATGACGGAAATATTCATCTAGGGTTAGGATCACGCGGCTAGAATTAAAGGGTTGCAGGGCATTTTTGTCATCTTAATTTTGGGATTGGGATTGATGGTCAGGGCAGACAGAGAGGGACAGCGGCCATGCCGCTTGTAGAGGGAGAAGAGATTTCGTGCGGATCTTCGATTCGGGAGTGGGAGGGTGACAGTGAGAGAAACCGAGAGAGAGATTTTGTGCGGATATTCGATTCGGGAGTGGGAGGGTGACAGTGAGAGAAATCGTCGGGATTGCAGGGAGAGATAGGGAGGGGTGGGGGTGGCAAACAGTGACAAGTTAGGTTCGTGTATGCGGGATTTGCTGTCCCTCATCCATCATGTGTCTGCATGTCCTCATTCACAAGGTAAGTACCATTTTTATACTTGATTTTCTACTGTTTGGTATGGTTTTAATCCCCTCTGCCATTTTTATATTCGTGCATGTCCTGATTAAAAAGTCAAGAAATCATTTTGAAATCCTTTGTCTACTGCTCATAGCCGCGTGTATGATTCAATTAGAAACCTTTATAATGTTGATGGTAGTAGAATATTCAACAGATATATATTCAACATTCGGTGGCTCTGGCAAAATCATATTGACTAAGATTTTGTAATATATGGAGGTGAGACGAGCTATTTCATTCCGAACTAAGACCTAAGAATCTTCGCAATTCTTATCCTTTAAATTTTGTATTTTTATTCATGCATGAAATGTGTCTTATTCATGCAGTTATGCCTGAAACAGTTGGTTCCTGCCGCAATGCGTGGGCTTATTTTCTAGTTGAGCTCTAAAACTTTATTTTTCTTAAAAACGGGTTTTAAATTCATACTTTATACAGGCAAGAACTTGTTTGGCATGAAATTTTGTATATTAAATTATTGAAAACAATTTTTTAGGGAAAAATTGAAAATAGATAGAAACGAAGCTTAACAACCAATACACATTTGAATCTAGTGATTTGTGCATCACCAACATCAGTTTGAATTAAACTGGGTAATAGTTTAGAGCACTCGTTACTATGGGGTCATGCGGGAGTCATTCTCAAGATCGATCACTTTATGGTTACAGACAAAGCAATAAACATTGCAGACGACAGTTGACATAGATTCATTCTCGCAGCTACGGGGCCGTATCGAACCGAATATGCCGTCCCTTCGCATGTATCTTTCGCGTAGGATCATTGCATCTTCACTACTTGATGGGACATCCTCCTTATCCTTATTTTGCTGCTCGTACATAAACTGGACTCCAATCTCCTTTATGACGAAACCTTCTTGCTCTGTGATTTCAAAACACACTTCTTCCCCGCATTCCAATTCATTGTTCCCCATAATCCAATGGGTTAGCCATAACATATCTTCGTTCATCATTTTCCATTCAACCTTATGCGCCCGCAAAAATCCCCACATAATGCCCTTTGTCTCATTCCTAAGTTGAAACGAAGCGAAATGCTTACGGCTTCGATCCGATTGCGGGGCATACAATACACATGCATTTACACCTACGATCTTGATATTAGGCTGTGAAGGAACAATAATAGAGAAAACAGTGTTACCCATGCTCCTGTAATTGAACCGATCTGGAATCTTGCTCTCATGGAGAAAAATGCTATATATGGCGCATTCATAAGTTCCCTGCAGTTTCATGGTGATGTTGTGATTACAATCTAATTGTTTAAGCACTTGTACATAGTATAGAGAGAGAGAGAGAGAGAGAGAGAGAGAGAACCTTGGAGCGCCTACTTGCACAATAGTTGTTCCTTTGGACCTCAATGCCACCGTTGGGTCTCAAATCGAATAGATCGATATCTTTGAGGACTTTTATGTCAAAGCTGCTCAATGTTAGTGTACTGAACAAGCTATGAGCATTAACTAGTTTCCCACAATACCATAAATCTGAGGTCAATAATACGTTGTTAAACCTTGAGCAATGTGAGTCCCTTATGTCGCCATAGAAGGGAGGTGGGAGCGTGGCCGGTGATATGTGCAAGTTCGGTAAATTTGTTATTCTTTTCAATGATGTGCAACCTCTACCATTCAAATGTTTCAAACTATGTGGGAGCTCTGGAATTATTGTGAGGTTTGTGCAACTTGCTACTTCAAGAGTGAGAAGCTTAACAAGATTGTTCATGCTCTCTGGTAGGCTTGTAATTGGATTGAAAGCCAGATTCAAGTACTCCAACGAAGGCAACATAGTAAGGGCACTCGGAATCTCTGACAGATTGCAGCGATCCAGACGTAAACTTGTTAAGGAATGCGGTAAACTTGCCAATGAGAAACTGCTTGATTCAATATTTTTTCTCAGCGACACCCACGACCAGATTGAATACCATGATTTAGGTAAGTGATCAGTTGTGGCAGTCGTATTGGCACCAAGCACAAGCTTTGAGCAACCAGAAAGAATAAGATCCTGAATAGATCTCAATTTTGGAAGCTTCATGAGATTTTTGCAGCCTTCTAGATTCAAAACAAGAAGTTTCTCTAGGAATCCGACGGACTCATCAACCTCAACCAAATTTATGCAATGTTTAAGAGTCAATCTCTCAAGGTTAGGGAGTCCTGAGAAGTCGGGGGTTGTCCTAAGGCCATGCGAATGACTGAGATTAAGAATTTTCAGCCTCGGAAGAAACTGTTTCAATAATAAGTATTAATCAATTTTTAAGAAGATATAATGGACATGTGTGAGAGAAAGAGAGAGAGAGAGAGAGAGAGAGAGAGAGAGAGTTACGTACCCTGATCCCATTCCAAACATGTTGTAGGCTACTATTTCGCATGTCAAGAACAACCAGGTTTTCCAAATAAAAACTTTTTGGAAATTCTTCGTAGCTTCCCCTGACGTTGACGTTGTTGAGCATGAGAAGTTCAAGATTGTGCATCCTTCTAAACGCCTCAGCTTCGAAATCTGTCTCATTTGATGCAGAAGCTGAGTTTGTGGATGAAAAGCTAATTGGCTTCCAAGCGAGGAAACTAAGCCGACGTCGTCTTGAACAATTTCCATCATAATCTTCATCGTGGCATCGTTTTTTATGACATCCAACAAACGATCTTTTGCTAGCAAGGTTGAGCATGAGGCCCTTAATATTTTCCGCACCCTGCTAACAAATCAGATCATTGAGTAAGTATATAACTAGTACTGGACAGCAAATCATAACTAAAAATACATACACATGAAAAACATAGTACTTACACTTAATTTTCTCAAAATATTAGAGGCATCTTTCTGCAACACTCTACTACGTTTTCCAGGGTCATCTGGTGATTCTTCACGAATAATTTCCATTGCCATGTCCCTCACCAATTGATGCATGACCAACCTGTTCGAGCCTTGAATTTTCACTAGGCATCTGTCAATTTTCACTAGGCATCTGTCAACTAGATTTTCAATCCCAATCCTTGTGTGAAACTCTAAGCTGTCCAACATTGTACTCGTATAATCCATCTTCTTTCCTGTGAAGAAACTGGCTATGTGAAGGAATAAATTTTTGTCATGACCATCTGGTAAAGAATCAAAACTTATCCTCAGAACTTTTTGAATTTTGTCATTAGGGATCACGTCTAACTTCTGCAATGCACTTTGCCATACTTCTACACTTTTTCCGGATAGAGAAGATCCCAGAACTTCAAGAGCTAATGGAAGCCCTTCACAGTGCTGTACCACATGTCTTGAAAGCTCCATGTAACCTTCTTCTGGATGGGATTGTCTGAAGGCATGCCATCTGAAAAGCTCAAGTGATTCGTACTCATTCAGTTCTGGAACCTTGAACTTTTCAAAAACATCGTGAGCATTTAACAAATGTCCATGTCGAGTTGTTATGATAATTTTACTTCCTGGATGAAGCCACTCTCGCATTCCAAGAATTGCATTGAGTTCATCTCGGTTGCTCACATCATCAAGAACAATAAGAACTTTTTTACGGCCCACGGCTTGTTTGATCCTCCTTGTTCCTTCGTCCTTATTGTATACTTTCTTTGCTTTCCCCTTTTGGATATCTGAAAGAAGTTTTCTTTGCAAGCCAAGAAAACCACTGGGTTGTTCTGAAGATTCTCGTATATCTGCAAGAAAGCTGCTACCTTGAAATCTACCAAAGTTGCAGTTATAAGCGGCTTTCGCGATAGTGCTCTTGCCAATTCCACCCATCCCGCAGATGACAGCTACACCAACATCATTTGATCCATCTTGTAACCACATGTTTAGGCGTCTCACACGATTATCCATTCCAACTGTAAAGTGAGCAACGTCTAAAGCTGGGGGATCCACCATTTTTCTAATCTCTTCAACAATATCTTGGATGAACTGCCTCTCATGCCTGTAATTCATTTGAATCGAAATATAAGACGCATAAATAAGCATGAGAACAAATAAACCAAAATTGATAGGAAAATATAAACCAAAATCGCAGTATGCATAGGAGCATATAAACCAAAATCGAACAACTTCAAGCTTCACTGCCATCTACAAGTTTACTTGATATATTTTATCCAAAATACACAACTCCTTACTTTGGTCTCTGAGATTTGAAATCGATAGAATTGGTCCCAAGTTGTCCACATTTGGATCATTCAATGAAAAATCTCCATAAAATAAGGATAAAATGATAAAAATTCCCTCAATTTGGTCAAATAATTTTGGCCTATTGTTTATTAAATTGAGGATAATTTTATCATTTTGATCCTTATTTAACTTAATTTTTCACCTAATGACCAAAATGATTGATGGTGGACAATCTCAATGACTCCTTCTATTGATTTTAAATCTCAGGGACTAAAGTGATGAGTTATGCAAATCTCATGATTATTTTGGCTAAAAAAAAAAATGATTTACTTAATTTAAAAGTGATGAGTTATGCAAATCTCATGATCATTTTGACTAAAAAAAAACCTTTTACTTAATTTAAAAGGGGTTTTTTAGCTTTAATCACTCAAAAAGATTGAAATTTAAAATAAACCTGATGTTAAATTACATATTTATTATAATCCCTAGTTGTGTCCTTAATTCAAAATAATTAATGTGCATTTTATTTAATGTCTCCTATTAAATATTTAAATGTATTATTATACAAAATTTTAATTTATTTTTTGACCGAAAAAGAGTTTTTTTTTTTTTAATTTATTAATTTTATTTAACATTCTTCAAACTTGAAAGACTCAATTAATGTATCTAAATGTTAGTACCGAAATACATTATATTTAACCAATGTATTTAAATGTTAAACTGAAATGTATGTACCGAATTATATGCACCTAAATGTGTTATATTAAATTAATGTACATAAATGTATGTACCAAAATATATACACCAAAATATTAGTACCGAAATGTTTTATATAGAATTAATATATCTAAATGTTTGTGTTGAAATGTATGTACCAAAATGTGTATTTAAATATATTATAATGAATTTAATGTACCTAAATGAAAAAGACAAAGTACATCAAAATATATTGTATAACGAAAAGTAGTGTATCTAAATGTTTACAACAAAATATATTACGATAAATGAAATGAAAATGAAAATTATAGTGAAATAAAATTAATACATTAAAAATTAGGAAGAAAAAGAGAAATAATTAAAAAAATTAAAATATAATTAATAAATGAGGTTATTAATGTATCAATGGACAAAAATTAGATTTTGATCTTATTCATGGTTTTAGTCTAAAAATCATCTTTGCCAAGGATTAAAATCTAGTTTTCTATAGGGGTCTTTGAACTTTAATCTTTCAAGAAGATTAAAATTTAATAAAAACCTAGTGTTGGATTGAATATTAATTTTAATGCCTTAATGTGTACTTAATTCAAATTCATATTATATTTTTGTTTTTATATTTAATAGATAACTTATTTAATGTTATTACATTAAATTTTAAATTTATTATTATACACATTTTAATTCATTAATTTTATTTAACTTAATGAATTTTATTTAACTTTATCTAATTAGTGTACCTAAACGTTCCCATCATAATATATTTTACTAAATTAATGTACAGAAATGCACATACCTAAATATATTGTAGTGAATTAGTGACACATAAGAAAATATATAAAAGCATAAGTAAATCGAAAATTCTGTACCTAACTATATGATACTAAACTAGTGTACCGAAATGTCAGTACCTAAATATATTATACTAAACTAGTTTACCGAAATATCCATATCTAAACATATTATACTAACTCAGTGTACCAAAATGTTTGTACCTAACTATATTGTAATGAATTAGTGGCAGATAAGAAAATATGCAAAAACATATGTACTAAAAAATCTCTATAAAAATATTTTCTTATATAAGATGTTACCATAATGATAATTAAAATTTATAATATTTTCATAAAATTATAAGTAAAACAAGAGATGCTGAATATATATACGCTGACATTAAATAGAGTTTTAATCTTGTATAAAATATTTTCCTAAACTTCATCTTATTTAGAGATTAAAATCTAGTTTTCTAATTTAAAAGACACTTTCAATTAGCGTGAGAATGTAATGAGAATAGAAATTACCGATCTCCTAAAACCATGCCTGCCAAAGATGCAACATCTCCAAGAGCTCTTCTCCACTTCTCCACCTTGTCCATCTCCGTACTGAATCGCTCCTCATGTCTGGCAAATGCTTCAGCAAAAGAACCAGTCTGCTTCCTGACATCGGATGGATCCACATAATAGAAAACTGGCAGAACCACATGACTACAATCATCTTTTTTACGTTCCACGATCTTCAGAAGTTCGTTCAAACACCACCTTGAGGAAGCGTAGTCCTTGGAGAAGACAATTATCGATACTTGTGACTCCTGTATCGCCTTCTCTAACTCCGACTCAATATTCTCCCCTCTCTTGATTTCATCATCGTCTCTAAACGTGTGGATTCCTTCTCGCTCCAAGGCTCCATAGAGGTGATCAGTAAAGCCCTTGCGCGTGTCCGGGCCTCTGAAACTCAAGAAGGCATGATAGGAACCCCGGTAAGAGGAGGAAGAAGAATCTCGGAAAGCATCCATCTAGAGAAACTCTCTGCTTCTTGGTTCTTGCAATGAATGGATGCAGGGCAAGCATATGCAAGGCCATGGACAATTATATACAGATTCTGAGAGGGACATATATATGAAGAGGAAGGTTCTCATTAGCCACCAGGCACTCCACACTTATTGACGAGGAAGTTTCCTCGCAAGTGAATGGGATGTTGAATTAGTGGCCAAATAATTTCGCAAACTTTCGGCTAATAAAATATTGCAAAGAACAGTAAAAGGCATGGTGATGTTTGTAGAAAAAGGGATTGCTAGATTCATTTTCTTTTGGCATTGTTCAAGACTTCAAGGGCAGAGAATTGGTTTTCTCGGTGAGCACCATTCTTTGGGTAAAAATAAAGAAAATTAACTGAAAGTTCAAAAAAAATTTATTTTTAATGGAAAGTTTTTTTTAAAAGTATATTGAATAGTACTAAGTAAAAATAAAAATATGATTTTTCGTTAAAAGTAAACAATATCGAAAATATTTTGTTAAAAGTCCCTAAAAAGAATGAGTGTGATCTTTTGGTAGAGAGAGCAATGTGCGGCCGAAAGAAGAAAAGAAAAAGAGGGATCAAGATTCTCTCCTGATCTAAGAATGAGGATTCTCATGACCAAGGAGTATGGGTCGTTGGATGAAAATTCAACAGCTAAACAGGAGGTCTTTTTAATGTTATAATAATTATAACCGTTGAATTTTTATCTAACGGTTCACACTTTTTGATCATGAGAATCCTCATTCTTAGATCAGGAAGGATCCTGATCCCCGAGGACAGCAATCATGATGTGTTGTTTGAGAAGGAAAGCAGAGGGCACGGGTGTGCTGGTCCGCTCCTCTTTGCACATGGGCTTGTGCTTTTGGCAGAGTAAAGAATTGGGAAAAAGGTTGGTTGGCAGCACCAAAAGCATAATAAGCAGCCGAGAGTTTTGTTTTGTTTTTTTTTTTTTTTTTTTTTTTTTAATCCCAGGATCCTTTCCGGAACTATTTTTTAGGAATCCCTTAATTTTCGTTTATTTTATATTGTGCGATCAGTTTTCGTTAAGTACTATTCATATTTGAATTTTAAATTTTAAATGATTTCTGACCATACGATATACGATGAATAAACACGATTGCTAAATCCCTAGGATCCTAGGAAATGGATCCGGAGAGGATCCTGGTTCTTCTTTTACAGGGAGAACATTCGGCTCTCCCATTTGAAGAAGTGCCGCTGCTTCTCCACATGTGTTAGTAATCACTCAATCAAAGATAGTGGTGCTATGTTGTATAGTTTTTGGGAGAGGGATTTTGATATGTGTTTCTTCTTCTTCATTTGTTTTTTTATCTTTTTTTTTTTCTTTTATTTTCTTTTACAGGGGGAACATTCGGCTCTCCCATTTGAAGAAGTGCCGCTGCTTCTCCACATTTGTTAGTAATCACTCAATCAAAGATATTGGTGCTATGTTGTATAGTTTTTGGGAGAGGGATTTTGATATGTGTTTCTTCTTCTCCATTTGTTCTTTGTTTGTGTGAGAGCTATTGGGTGTACGTGGGTTTGAGATTTGAGAATTAAACTTTATTTGTAATTTCCATCTTGTTATTAGTGGAATTTCCTCGCGAAGTGGACGTAAGCTTACGTCGAATCAATATAAATCCTTATGTCATTTGAATTATTTATCTTGTCATATTTTACCGTATTAGCTTATTGATTTCATATTTGACGCTTCCGCACAACATCCTAGACTCTGAAACTCAAGAATGCATGATAGGAACACCGGTGACAGGAGGAAGAAGAATCTCGGAAAGCATCCATCTAGAGAAACTCTCTGCTTCTTGGTTATTGCAATGAATGAATGCAGGGCAAGCATATGCAAAGGCAAGGACAATTATTTGCAGTTTCTGAGAGGGACAAGCAGGACAAGACAAAATATTATATATGAAGAGGAAGGTTCCCATTAGCCACCAGGCACTCCGCACTTATTGACGAGGAAGTTTCCTCGTAAGTGAATGGGATGTTGAGGATAATATAGAATTTGAGAGCAGTTTGACTATCAGTTTTTGTGGAGAATCCCGCACTAGCAGTTCTTTGATGAAACTAAGACAAAAAAAATGTTAGGAGGTGTACATAAACCTTCTCTCACACACACACACACACACACACACACACACACACACGTTATGTTTTCTTCCATTACTTTGAAAACAAAAAAAAAAAATCACATCAAGTTCACTTTTTTAAGCATAAAAGTTCAACCTAAGCTACTTGTTAATGGAATAGGATCCTTTCCAAATTATCTTATGGGGATCTGGATGATCAATCAATTGTGTTCGTTTATCGTACATAGTGCGTATAGAAATCATTTAAAATTTTTAATTTAAAATTATAAATAGTACATATCGAAAAATGAGCGCATGATGTATGATAAACATACACGATTAATTAATATCCGAATTTTCATAAAGAATATCCGAGAAGGATCCTTGTCCCTTGTTAATACCCACATTATGTATTTTTTTTATCAACCCACATTATGTTTTAATTTCTACAAAATTAAATTTACCAAATTATCCCTAACTATCATTGTACAATATTACAGCGTGAACGTGGATGATGAAGGTTGAAGAATTAATGATGATATACATTACGGTCAGTGCACATTACCTCACTTCTTTAATTTAATTTAGGGTAATGTTAAAGAGATTAAAATTTTTAAATTAGATTTACAAACTAAATGATGTAGTTGTAGATGATTGGATTATTGATTAAGTGTCGACTGACGTGCTTATTTTTTATTAGTGACACATCATTTGATTTACAAATTTGGTTTAAAATTTAATTTCTCTAGTATTATCCTTCCTTTTTTGTTTATATTGTAACCCGCATGCTTTATCTTCTGTGGGGCAGTAGTCTTCTAATCCGAAAGCGTGGCATCGTTCACTGCTAGCAAAAGCTCGTTCCTCTTAGTTATGGGATTTTGCCAGCTCTCGTTGCTCTTTGTATGATTGACTACAACAACAATTACCTAAAGACACCATTAAAATAGCATTAAAGAGCGAAAATGTATGTTAAGCATACAATAGTAAGAGTCGGTTAATTGTTCGACAAACTGCTTGACAGAATAAATTAGAAATGTTTTTTTGGCTCTGCAGACTATTATTGGGATGAAATGAGGATAAATTTGTCACTACATAACGGATGCATTTTTGCTCACCCACACTAACTAGAGGGTATGCTCACCACCCATTCCAATGCTTACCATGTGTAATTCACACTAACTCTAGTTAAGCCTTTTTTTTTTCTTTTTTTTTTTTTTTTTTGCTTTAATTATTTTTGTTTACTTCCATAGTTCCATATATATCATTTCTTTTTAAATATTTTATTAAAACTAAAAACTTACCTTTTTGAATACAAACAGTGGGTTCGGCTTAGGCCTTTCAGCCGACCCGCCAAACATTCGTCAAGTGATGAACTGACAGAACCGCAGCTACCGAAGCTTAAAGCTTTATCTCCTTCGCGATCTCTCCCTATCACTCCTTACAAACAGACTTAACTGATTCCTTTTCTTTCTTTTTTTTGGAAACTCAACATTTCAATTTAAAAAACATAAACATAAACTTAAAACCCCAATGTCGATTACACCTTCATAGTCGTTGTTTTTTGTAAACATCCATGACTTGGATCTTTACTATTGTATGATCATGTAAAGAGTTTTTATCATAAATAGGATCTGTAACTAGTTAGAGATTATGGTAATCAAAAAATGTGTAATCAATTTTTTATGGTAATTAAAATATGCGAGCTTGATCTTTCATCTACATATGATTCTAACTTTATATGGATATACGAATTATATCAATTCACTTCGTCAATATCCAACAAAATATAATTATTTGAGATGAAACTCATCAAAATCAAATTGTACAAAGCTAGAAGGATGAATATTCTCCACTTCAGAGGATGTCGTTCCAAAAAAAATTTCTCTAAATTCTATTACAACATGATCTAAGATGTTGATGGATTTGAAAAATTCAGTTCAAGAGTGGTTCACAGAGGTATTGGTTGAATGTTTGATGTTGATGGATTTGAAAATTTTAGTTGAGGAGTGGTTACCAGAGGTATTGGTTGAATGTTTTCCTGCAAATAAATAAAAAGAAAAAAAAATTACTTATGAAACTAGAGAACAAAAATATAGTACACTATATATATAGTACATTCAATGAAGGTACAAACCCGAGGATACATAAATGAGTAATTGGACATCATGGGACTTATAGCTTCAAATCCAAATTGGTGATTTTGAATCCCTTGAACCGGTGGATTTTGAGTCCCTTGAACACAAGGAACAATTGGAAATCCATAGGGAAAATGTGTGACTTGACTTACGGGTGCCATATTGAATTGGTTTTGACTTGGCATTCCATTATGTCCCTAGATACCAATTCCAATTGATCCATCAGAAATAGATTAAAACAATGCTAATGAACAAAAATATAAATAAATAAATAAAACATTCATGAAAAAAAATTGCTAAACTTTAAACCTGAGTTTGTGCATATCTTGTTGATGGTCCGTTCATCTCATATGCATTTGAATTGGATTCTTTAAAAGCTATTAAACTAATAAAATAATAATTACATTGACAAATGCAAATTGTGAATCAAATAGTAAATAAAAACAAGCCAAATACGTGCTAACCTTTTCTCTTGTATGAACCTTTCTTTTTAGGTTGATTAGATTCCAAGGCACTCTTCATTCTACCTTTGCCCCGACCTTTGGACTTCTCAACTTTTGGATCTTGGATCTTAAGATTTTTCTCAGCTTCAGTCACATGCTTAACATAATTTACATCATTTGTTCCATCATCTTGTTCTCCAAAATTGCCATGCTTATCCAATTTTTTCTCCAACTTTAACAACTCAGATTTCAAAAAACTACATTTTTGGCTATTTTTTGCACCTTTTGCTATGATTCTTTGTGCTATATTAGATAGCTCACTATACTGAACCAAGGAAGATGAGTCTAAATTACTCACAGCCGGTTCACCATAAGAATCAAATCCAATACCACATTTAGCATCCTTGCTCCATCTTTTCAAATAATAATTGGATGGTATACTTGACAAGTCTAAATCATAGTATAACTTTAGAGCATGTGCACAAAGAATCCCCTCAAACTCAAACTTTTTGCAACTGCACAATACTATTTGATTTGCAAGGTCATACATAAGTGTTCTATTAATTCCTCGTTTTCCTGAGTTCATTACTGTGTACGTACATGTTTTCCCATCATCACTTTCTAATTGCAGTGGCCTCAAATTTAAAACTTTCTTAACCTCCTCTTGGAAACAATAAAAAATCTTACTTGTATACTGCTTTGTTGCTTCAATCTCCACATTCCAATCAGAATACAAACTACGCCATTTCTGTTTAGTTGCATTTTCTCCTTGTCTTTCCTTTTCTTTTCGATCTGGTACTGCTTTATCATATTGGACCACGAACTCTTGTAGAAGGAGGTTTCGAGCAAAATACTTTTTCAAAAACTTGTTCATGCTTTCAATTCTTTGTGTTGTTGTCATACCTAAGAAAAAAAAATGGAAATTGATCATAGTATAGTGGAAAAAGAAACTTGTGAATAATATGTAGAAAATAATACAATAGGAATTGGTCAAGAGTAATACCTGCACAAAAGTGGTCTCGACCATAAACTTGTGCCCATTTCTCACGTAATAGATATATCCCTTCTAGCCAATCATTTCCTCTCAATTCATAATCATCAAGTAACTTATTCCAACTTGATTCAAATTCTTCAACAGTCTCCGGATCATATATGCATCTTTTGAAATCTTTTGTAAATGATTTAACTCGCTGAAAACATGATTCAAGTTCCTCGCAACATTCTGATATATGTGCCACAAACAAAGTCGATGGTGGCAATTAGGAAATACTTCACTAATCACAGCAGCAATTGATTGGGCTTGATCTGTAAATATGGTTCTTGGTGCTTTTCCATCCATGGCTTGTAAAAAGGCCTTGAACAGCCACTCACATGCATCTGTTGTATCTCCATCTAGCAAACCACATCCAAAAAGTATGGTTTGATCATGCATGATTATTGATACCAACTACTGCGACACACACCATATTATATCTATTCGTTTTGAATGTTGTATCAAAACACACAACATCACCAAATATAGTATAATCGCGCCTCGAATTTCCATCACAAAAAAAACAACCACATATTTCATTCTCCTCGTTTGTTCGAAGAGAATAGAAAAATGACTTGGCTTCAGTTTGCTTTTTCTTAAAATATTCAAGCAAACATTCTGAATCGCCCTTTTTAAGAACCCCGATGCACTTTCTCATTATCAAATTGTTACAATCAGACTGAATAAAGTTTAGTTTTTGAGACCCTCTTGCTTCTGTGGTAAAGTATGAGAAGATTTGAGATGGCTGTAGTCCTGCAGAATGCATTTGATCTATCAATTTTGCTTGAGAAGACCCTATTAATCGTTGTGACCTCAATAAATGAGAACTTGATGCCGGAACAAGAACATGACTATGTTCAACAACAAAATTTGTCACAACAAACTTCCTTTCTAAATTAAGTTTGATTTCAAGCATTGCCTTGCAACCACATCTTGTTTCTTCTCTTTTCTTCTTTGGAGTTCTTTTTTTTTTTTTTTTTTTATTTTAAACCTTCACAAGAACAACAAAATTGTTTTTTCTTTAGCACACCTGACCTGTCCTTATTCTCTCTGTTCTTTCTCACGCTAAATCCAACCCTTCTACCATATGCATTGTAGTAATTATATGCATCATCCTCATTATCAAAAGTCATCCCCAGCAAAATATCACCAACGTCGCTTGTAAATTCTCATTTTTCTTCATTTTGATCCAATACTTCAAAGATTTCAGAATCTGAATCTAAGTGTATACAATCAACTGATTCTTTGGCATCACTAGAAGATGGAGTATGAAACTCTTCATCTTGGTGTTACATCTGAATAAGTATCAAATTACTTAATATTGAATTAAATTGACACCCTATAATAATCCTAAAAAGCATATTTATTGACACCCTATAATAATCATAAAATGCATATAGTTTAACACCCTATAATAATCCTAAGAAAAGCATATATATATATATATATATTGGCATCCTATAATAATCCTAAAAAGCAAATAAACATGGGAGTTGCATACCTTTTTGTAGTCGGACAAAAATAGCAGATGGAAAACCAGAAGATGCGTGCGCATGGTTGAGTTGTTTGTATTTTTTTCATATTCGACGTCTTTATTAGAATTACACGGTTCGCAACTGGGGGGTAGGGCTAGAATTAAGGTTTTCGTAATAGGGAGAGATTGCGAAGGAGATAAAGAGTTAAGCTTTAGCAGCTCCGGTTATGTCGGCTCATCACTTAGAGCCGAACCCACTGTTTGTATTCAAAAAGGTATGTTTTAAGTTTTAATAAAATATTTAAAAAGAAATGAGATATATGGAAGTAAACAAAAATAATTAAAGCAAAATTAAAAAAATTAAAAAAAAGCTTAACTATAGTTAGTGTGGATCAACATGGCAAGCATTGAAAATGGTGATGAGCATATCTTATAGTTCGTATGGGTGAGCAAAAATGCACCCCAACATAACTGTGCCCTAATTATATACTTGAACCAAATTTCAGACTTTCCTTTTTCTTTAGGATAAAGAATTGACTACTGAGTTAATTATGCTTTTCTGACTACTAAGTTATGCTTACTTGATCACAATTTGCTTTACCATTATTATATTACCAAAAGAAGTGCTTTTTAATTTTACCATGGCAGCTTTTGTAAAACAGCCATCAATACTATCACATGTCGCACGCTGTGATGAGAATGGTCGAAGTAGACAAATGGAAATAAAAGGTAGTGAATTATATCATGCATAAGTAGGGTTACAAATTAACTTACAAACAAATATGAGTGCAAAATGGAGATCTCTTACTTTGATATATATATCGACCCCTTTCTATATTGTGGATTATGTATAATCTAGGACATACATATTCTCAAGCTAGCTAGCTAGAACCCTAGAAGAAAAAAGACAAATGATGAAACCCTAATGGAAATTTGAAGGTTACGTGTTCATTCTTTTTCTAAAAACTTAAAGGAGCTAGGTTATATCTACATATGGTCTGCTAGACAACAATATTGTTTTGGTGATGTATAAACCAGTCGACCACAACCACAAGAATGGTTTAATCAGTCGGTTTAGTTGGTCCAAAGTTGCTTTAGTTTTCAAAGTTCAAAAGCTTGCAAGTTGGTATGATTATCGTGTTTCCCTTTTCACTATTTAATTAGGAACTCAGCATATATACAATTAACTTGACAAAGACCACGCATCGATTTTTCTTCCCTTGCAAGAATCGAAGTCACCAATACCGCTAACTCATTGACCTCCTCAGTTTCTCTGCATGAATATATGAACGCATTGAACTTATGCATGCATGCATGCAGCTTTCGGTCA